>NC_092857.1:50517313-50727313 GCF_039878825.1 Excalfactoria chinensis
GGTAGATAAATGGTTTGAGAGAACTGATGAATAATTATGCTATTGTTCTCTTCCAGACTGGGACTAATCCAAGTCGTTTACCTTTTTGAGTAGACCTTACCTGCCCACTATAGTAAGAATTAACACATGACAGCATATTGGCAGAACACAGCAAGACACCTGCACACCTGAGCTTGCCTTTAACTTCTGTGCATCAGCATCCTTTTCTGCCTCTGCCTTTTCATGGGGAAGTTATTACTGCTGTGTTTTATTCCTCCCCATCTGATGACTCAAACTCACAACCCCAAAGAGATGAAAAAGACTAAATGAGACAAGTACACTCTCCCTTGCATCTCCCTCCCTGTGCTGTACATGAATTAGCAAGTTTATTCATTAGGTTCATTTTTCAATTTTGTGTTTGTTTGGTTTTTTATGTCTTTTTTTCTGTAGGCCTTGTTCATCATTTCTTCAGTTTCTGCCAGTTTTACAGAACTAGATGTTACCCACTATTTCTCTACGCAAGATAAGGAAGTGATCTTGGAAGTAATTTTCCTATATTTAAAACTTCTCATAAAAACCCATCGTCATCATCCATTATTTCTTTCATTGCTTTTAAAGCTCGTATTCTCCAGGTTACACTGAAGTTATTTCTATCTAGCCTCCTATGTTGGCTTATCTGTATCAGCTTCTTCAAAGATATCACCATTTGTCTTAATCTATACTGCAGTGCATGATATTTTTTATATATATGTGCTTGCAGAATGCAATGTCATATACAAGAAAATTATATGAGCGATTGTGCAAAATTTACTAAAATATATAATCTTACAGACTATTTCACCTTACTGCCTCATGGCCTCTTGCTGCAGGAAAAGATATTGGTACAGGCTAAGCAAGCATATTTTACCACCAAATGGTCTCTTACCTGACTACTAGCCTCCAGAACTGAGCAAATATAGTGTTCAGGAGGGGAAAAACACAAGCTAATCTAGCTTGAGTATATAGTCAGCACATTCCTGCCAAATTCTTCAGCTGGTAAGAGCCCCTAACAGAAATGTTAGCAGCCTTCTGACATACATGACTGAATGAGGTTAGATACAGAAAACAGTTTGTTCTCCCCCAGAGAGAAATCTTCCCCACACCATCTGAGCATAATGTAATTTTTAGGCAGAGAGATCAATTTGGACTTTCCTGTACTAGTCAGGATGAATTTAGTTTGTGTGCTACAAGTGCACTCATGCTGCTCTTTTTCTTCATTAAGCATGCAAAAACCATACCAGAGCATTGTTAATATTTACCATGCATGTGAAGAGCAAGATGAAAAAAATAAAATAAAAATAAAAACAGAAATTAAAAAGAGTGGTACATTGTGAATGTTGTCATAAACATCCAACTTCTGTCTGAATGCATGAATTTAGCAAACATTTTTATTATCAGAGTATCACGCTTCTTGAAAGGAAAAGAAATGCAATTATTTCAGAAGAACAGAAAGAAACAAATGTGTATTTTATGGAAAGTTCCATTACCCAATAAAAGCCTGTAAACTGCATTATTCCAACAGTGACTTTGAGTACAGTCTCTGAAATGATTAAACATTACAGAAGGCAAATAACAAAATAAGCCTCAGAAAAATGAACTCCAATACCTGCCTGAAACTTAAAATAGTATAAGAATTTTGGTTACCTGTGAGTTCATCATTGGTCTTCAAGCACAATCAAGCAGTGAAATATTTAAGTAGCAACCATTTGTGTCTATGCCTAATGGTAACTGCAGAAGTAGATGCACTCTACATCTCCCTACAAAGTCAGGTAAACAGCAATATTCAGGACTGAAGGTGGCATGCCTCCTCCTCACTAGTTTCATACCCAGTACTGAAAAAGCACTAGAGTAATACAGGAGGAAAAAAAAAAACAAACCATGGAAAGTTTGGTCATGGGCTGACTGAAAGTCCACTTAGCCCAGACTCCTCACTGCATAAAATTTTCATTCTAGGGGAAAGGCCAGCAAGAACAGTGGCCAGTAGAGGCATCCTGGAGAAAGAACAAAAGGAAAAAGCCCCAAACACTCACTTCTACAGTGTGACTTCCCAGACTTCTCCTTCCAATTTTGAGTTACACAGAATGCAAACAGTGAGCTAAACTTCCAAAGCATAAGCCGTGATTTAATTTCCCACAAATTCTCGAAATTAATATAACTTTGGAGGACTTAATGTACTGACTGCTTTGGGCTAAGCTGTTTTTGGGGTTGTCGTTTTTCTGCTTAAATTTCTCACGTGTACCAGAAAGATGACTAGAAATTCACAGTGATTTTGTCCTCTAAGTGGAGGAAAGTTCATAGCTGCTGCCACCTGCTCTCCTGCAGAGCCTAGCAGTGAAAAATTCCTTCATGAGATTTCAGTCCTTTTCACAAACAACATATTTCAGGCAAGTATTGTAAAGTGCCAGTAATAACCAAGTAAAAGAGAGACAGAACTACACTGTATAGCCAGTACTTACCTCATTAAAAGAGATGAAATGGCCACAATTGATGATATTCTAACAGGTGTTCAAAAGCATTATGGTACATTTAACCTGCACAGTCAGTGCATCAGCTACATTATCAGGATTCAGCATAGCATAAGTGGTACTCCAAATATAAAACACATTGTAAACCGTATCATACATGTCACATCGTTTGAAAAGAATAAAATACCTGTGGCTTCTGGGATTGATCTCATCAGGAGACAGATAAGAAAACAACTTTATCTGTCAAGTATTGTTTCTGATTTTCTGTTGCCTTATATAATGACTTATCTCAGAAAATAAAGGTAAATTTTACCACAAGCTTTTATTCTGCCAACAAGAAAAGTTATTTAAACTCAAATGTTTTCATACTAGAGATTTATCATAGATAAATCAATGTTAACATAAAGAAGGAAGGAAGAATTGTTTACCTGTAAATTAATATACTGGAGCAACTATATAATGTAAATATATGCCTTCTAAACATCAATGTTCTAAGATAAAGAGTTCACTTTGATAATGTTCATATTAAGCCAAGGCTTATTCTACAAATAAATTCCTTTGAACTTTTAAAACTTGTTTCCACAGAGGTATTCTATGCAAGTAGACAGACAAGAGCAGTGTTAACAAAATTAATACAGAAACATTTCTTCCTGCAGGATGTGCAAACGCTACTTGTTTTGAGGTTGTGGTATTTTGCTTTTTATCTTTTTCCTAATATAGTTTTCACAGAAGAAAATATCAGGAAACCTCACAGGAGCATCTAGGTAGGGAATCAGTCAGTAGTGTGACAGTTAATGTGCCAGAAAAGGCAGTCTAAGCTGAACTTCATGTAACCCTCAAACAGTGATTCATAGTATCATTCTTCACTAAATATTTGAAAAGAACAGCTTTGCACCTTTCCAGATTGCATCCTCAAACAATATAGTTCAGTGAGGTATCAGGATGAATAATTATTTGAAATGAAAACAAAACACAAATATTAAAAAATCCCATCCTAGTCAATGATACTAATTATATTATTTTCTATGAAGATGCTCAAGGGCTATTAGGTATAGTATCTCTCCCCTCTCTCTAGCCATATGCACAACGATCAGAGCTCAGGTGGAAAGCAACAGTATTCTGACTGAAATAAATAATTGTTGGTGCAGGCTTTCAGTCTCAAGACTGAAAATCAGTATAGTATTACAGTGACACAACTGGGTAGCATTACAAAGTGTATATAAATCCTTATTTCAGATTTTCCAGAGTTTCAGTCTGTGAAAAGTGTTCAGTAAAGGTTTGTCCTCGACAAATTGTTATTTAAGCCTCCAAGTTCACATATCAACACTGCTTTCATCAGATAGAACGTGCTGGTGCATAGTTAAAAAAATAAAAAATTAGCACCCAGAGGACACATGGTTGTGACTGGGAAGAAACATGTACAGAGAAAACTTTTGTTTTTTTAATGTACAGATGAGTTGCACCACAGAAATACCCACAATATCTGCTTTGGACAAAAATGACAATTTATTAAACTCCTTTTCATATTTTCCCAGACATAATTAAGTAGAGGCTTTGTTTTGTTTTTATTTTTCTGCATATTTGAGCAGCTGAGTTAGCAAAAGCACTGCAAGAAGTGAATTTTAATTTCTGCTTATCCGTATTTTAAGCTGTTCTGCATTTAATTCTCCCTAAGTTTTCAGTAATAAAGGATCATTGGGCAAAAAAAAACCAACAACCTTTTTGCACTTACTTCTCTGGACAAATTTCCTATGGCTACATAGGAGTATAACAGTCCTGCAGGTCCTCGGCAACTCTGAACTACCACAACGGAGATGTCAGTTCCAAATGCAGGCTCAGCATTAACTAACAAAGCAGTATAATTTTTCTCATGCCAGATCAGCAGTTATATTTGCCCAATGTGCTTCTATTATCAGGCTGAACACAATGTCTCATCCTAGTACCTCATTCTTATTCTTCAGAGCATAGGAAAACGCCTGTCTCTGGCCAGACCAGTTCCAAGCGCCATTTTCCACAAGCAGACCTGAAGCAATCACCAGTCATTTCAACCAAAGTTAAGTCATTTTACAAGCACTGAAAACTAAGGAATGCATAAAGGTATCTGCACAGAACATACCAGGAAAATGTTGATAATGGATAAACTGGGATAAAATCTTAAATACAAGGTTTGCCTCATAAATATCTTCACTTGACTTACATGACGTTATGCATTCCAGGAAGAAATGCAAAGAGATATGGAACGGTGGTTTTCTTCCCCTTTATCCAAATGCAGGCTATCATCGATTCCCCCCTGGATTACTGAAGAGCATCATTTCCTTGACAGCTTTTCTCTCCAACAAGCTACTATTCTTTTTCTCTTTCTTCTTTCCTCCTTAAGTAAGACTATAAAATTTAGAGAATGCAAATGATCCTGTGTGATAGAACAGTCTGAAAGTGGATGCTGCTCAGACAGGATATGCTAACATAACTCTTCAGCCCAAATGACCTTCCAATGATATCTTTTGCTTTAGGATATCATAGATATTCTTTACAGTTCCTGCCTTGAGATTCCACGAGAAAGATTCTAAAGCTATTTTGTTTCAGAAGAAAGTTATCTAATCATGTAAAGTCTTAAGTAAGATATAAAGCTGCTGTAGAACACTTTTTTATTGTCAGGTCAGCCAAAATTCAATGATTAATGATGAATCTATTTACTGATGGATACTTTTACCAACTACTAATAAACCTGTCATTTAAATTCCTTAGGACCTACACTGCAAACATAACTGAAGTCCAGAAATGAACTACAGTGTGAGCAGAAGAACAGGACATACCTGAGTGGTTCAGAAACTAAAACAAAACAAAACAAACAAACAAAAAATCACCACCAACAAAAACCAGAACACATTTTGAAAGGTCTAAAATGCCTTTGTAATTTCTTTCTTTAAGGAGGAGAGGGAAGGTGTGTCGAGAGGACAGCTTACAAGAAAGGGAAAAGTCTACTGGTTTTGTTAGGAGTCTTCTTTAAGGTCAGAGAAAACTGAACTTAGAATTCCCTATCTCAGTCATCTGACAAGAATCTTCATTTCAATGTCTGGATCACATAAGCCAAACAGCTTCTAAAACCCTCTGTTCTTTCATGGCAGTTTGTTTGTTTTGTTGTTTCTTGGTATCTAATAGTTTAAAACCTTTTTTTTTTTTGTTTTTGTTTTTTTTTTTCTTAAATAGCAATAAAATCTAAAATTGTATGTTATGACATAAAGCACTTCCCATGAAGGTGGACTATAAAATTCCAGTATTTCAAATAAGCCTAGCATTTAAAGTAACCTCAGGACTTTACACAGCGCAAATTAAAAATAAAAAATAAATACTTTTTTTCCTTTATGTGGGCACTTTACAAGCAAACAATACATAAGTAAGGACACATCTTTAAATGGTACATATTCCTGTGTAAGATGGCCCAAAACGTCCATGAGATGTAACTCAAACTACACTTCTTTGCCTTTTCATTTCCCTTTAAATTACTTCTTCAGTATTATATAGCTCCAACAAAGATTAATTAACCTGTTACGAAGCAGTAGTAATTCCACATCTAGGAACAGAAGCAGCACTGAAAACTAAACAACTAACCTACTAAGTTGTTGGCTTTTTTCGTTTTTTTTTTGCTTTTTTTTTTTTAATTGTAAACAGTTTAAGAACATCAAGAAACTGAGAAGATAAGACAGTGAAGTTACAACAAGAGTTGATTTGTTCTCACTAAGCAGGTTTATTCTGGTCACTCGTAATTGGTCACTGTAACACCCTGGTCACTGTAAGTTTAGCTAAATAATTAATGAACTTTCAGAGTAGCTATGTAGGGAATAAGCAAGGCATTCCCTTCCCCTCCCCCCCTTTTATCATGTTTGGTTGAGCCTGGCGAAATGTAACAGCTAATTCTCACTGAATAGGGAAAGCAGAATAGAATGTTTGAATGTGCTCTTACATTAAAAACAGAGCATGCACTGTTACAGTTATGTGTTTCAATGTAAAAAGTGTTGATATATAAATATTTTTTCCTGTGCATCAGAACTGCTGAAGAAATGCTTGAAATAAATACCAGAACTGTGCTAAAGTTTGTCCACTGGCTGTAAGGAAACTAAGTCAGTGACCTGACTTACTCTATATCACATCCAGTGATACTGCAAGAAAAGTGAAATTAAAAAAAAATGGAAGGAAAGAAAGGAAGGAAAAGAAAGAAAACAAAGAAAGAGAAAAAAAAGAAGTAAAAGAAGCAACGGAAAGAAAGGAAGTAAAATGGTGTCAGTAGGCAAAGAGATCCTGCCAAATATCACATCTTAAGCAACTTTTTAGGTTGGAGCAACAGCTCATCTTTCTTACACTGAAATTCTGATAAACTATCACAGACAAGTGGAATTAAGAATTTTCATAACAAAGACAAAACTTTTCAAAGAAAACCAGATCAGGTTTTGATTTGTTACAATGCAAAAACAAAAGGTGCATACCCACCTCAGCGAACAAGTAGTAGTTACCTATTACTTTCTGTATTTGGATAGTTCTAACTTGTATATTATGTTCCGGCATGGAGATTGTTTTCACAAAACTGATTTCCCTGACTACCACAGGAAACTTGCTAGATTTATAGGACCATCTGCTGGTAAAAATCAAAGGCTATTTTATGCCTAACAAAACTTAGAATAATTTTTTGTTCCAGAGATAGGCTTATATTGCACATAACAGCCTGCATGCCATCTCAAAATGTGGGCTGATTGTCACCTTGGTGTTGGTAGAAAAACAGTTTCCTTATCCAGTATTCCACAGTTGTGTGAACAGAATGTATTTTAACATGATTTCTATTCACAGAATAAGTGAATCATTTCCCTTATAATTCCTCACCCCCAACTATTCATTTCTGTACAGATGAGCAAAGCACTTTGATGAAAGTATGTTCCAGAATAGATCAAAACTCCAGAATTTGCAAGTTTATTTTTGCAGATGGGAATGATATAAAATAAGGAGACTTAAAGGAAAAAAAAAAAAACAAACAAAAAAAAAACAAAAAAACTTTACTATAGATTACATATTTTATTTTAAACATCTTTTGCTTCATCCTCCTCCACATCAAAACAACTTCAAAGGCCCACACAAGTATAATATAATTAATGCAATTAATTTAACCCAATTTTCATAATAGTATGTCCTTGAAAATATCACACATTATTTTCTATCACATACAGAAAATAATCTGGGGTCATTCTACTACTTACTCAATTCTAATTTAGGCAAGGTATTGTCCCTTATAAATCAACATATTTTTGTCTATGACAGCATTGCACACTAGTAACAATCAAAAGAAATCCTATTTATGTCCACATATGCATCCAGGAATAGCTGTGTCTTCAGTCAAGAATGCTGTACAACTATAGATCCTTTAATTAAATAATGCCTACTTCATTACTTCCTCTGTAAAGAACTGTCTTTGTCTTGCTGATTTTTGAGATACTCAAACATTCCCAGGGAACGCCATGTTCAGAGAATGTTTACGTGCATCATCTGTTCCATTCTCAAAATTAATACATGCCAGCAGTAATACCTCAGAGTATAACATATGGGCTTTACTCAGGAAAGCTATAAGCACAATAAGCCCTACAGAAAATGGACAATTCTTGTACACTCTTCATAAAATATATTCCAAGTGTTTGCAAGTTCAGCTAGGCTGAGGCCTAGCCTTTTTTTTTTTTTTTCCCCTGAAACAGATTTGTATTACCAAGAAAAGCCATAATCCATAAAAAACTACCAATAAAAACTTGTTTGCATCTTCTGTACTTCCCAGACAAAGTAATATTAAATCTGCTTCGTTTACTAAATTACACTGATCTATTTCTTTTTTCTTTCTGGGGGAGGGAGAGTGAAATTACTGGTTATTGTTTTGTCTGCCATGTTTTCCTAAAAGTGTTCTGATGTGTATTTTTCACAGTTACCTAAGCATTCAGTTTTGCAATTAAATAAGCCTTACTACACAAAGAGAGATTTCAGATTTTTATTAAAAAATTCCAAGAAAATCAAAGATTCAACATGCGGAGGCTTTCAAGGTACATCCATCATTGTATAGCAAGTTTCCTTAACTTCAAAAAGCTTGTTTTTATAAATGGGAGTTGGGAATGGGAAAGGGTTTGTATTTATTTAAAAAACAAAAAAAAAAAAACAAAAACAAAAAAAAAAAAAACCCACTTTGCTAAAACAGCTAATTCTTACCATTTTTAGATTCTGTTAAGCCTTGGGATTGCAGTTTCTCTCAGGTAGCACAAGGATCTGAAAGTAATTTAAAAAAAAAAATAAAAAAATGAAAATGAACAATCAAAACTTTTGCAATATTTAAAAGGTTTTTTTTTTTTCTCCAGTGTAACAGTCAGTGAGCCAAGTATAAGCTTTAGTGGTTAAGATTAAAGTTATGCAAATTATTCTAACCACATGTACACTTATATACCATGTTCCTCTGCTCTTCGGTGTTCTGTAGGCTTAAATATAGGAAAAAGGAATCCCTAGTACCTGGATTTGCAAAAATGTATGCTATTCATGGCACTTGGTACTTCTCTGAAGAGTCCTAATGGTTAAGACACCTAAAAATTAGTCAAGGGGACAGAAACCCATCAGCCTAATTCTACTGTGAAAGGTGGTCCATTGTTTGCAGGCATACTACAAAGTGTAGCTTCTTTGTTTGTTTGTTTTTTGCAGTTGAGAAGCACACATTATAGTGTCAGGCATTCACAATGCAACGGCCCAGAGAGTAGGTATTTTTGGAAATGGCACTGCATTACATAACCTCCAGTTTTCTCTCTGTCTATTCCACACACACACACTCGCACGCACACACCTATTTTAAACAGGGAGGAAAAAAAGAGTTGGTCCTGCCTCGTTCAAATTACTGCTCTTTTAACTGAGTTAAACGGTCACACACCTCCTTCATCAGTTCTCATAAACTGGAAAAATACAGTCCTCTTCTACTGATAATATATTTCTTACCTATAGTGGGTATGTACAAGATATAATTAGGTATGAGTCATATGTTTACACACAAATACATACATACATGCTGGACAGAAAACTGCAAACTCATATCTATAAATGGACATAGAAACATCTGAAAAAAAGCACATCACAAAATGCACACCAAAATACATTTGTTTTTGCGTAGTTTTGTGTTGTTTTTTTTCCCCCCTCTCTCTCTAAAGAACCACCCAAAATTTAACTGCTGCACATGCAAAAACGCAGAAGGCTGTTGCAAGAATGACTGCTTTCTAAAAATAAATACCAGCAGCCTGAGAGGAATCCAGTGTCAGGGAAGAGAAGAGGGAGATTCGTTTTACAAGGGAGAAGAAAAGAGACGAAAACCCGATCCTAAAGCCTCGCATGCATGCTAAAAAATCTAAGTGCATAAAATTCAGAAATGCATTTTAGTGATTTTGGAGTGAAAATCCAAAAACGAAAGGAATTAGTTTTACAGAACCACTCCTCATCTCCCCTTGCATATGTGCAGCACAATCCCCAGCCCAGAAATCCAGCCTCAAAGCACAAAGACAAAGAGTTAAGCACATATACTGCACGTTCTCTCATCTCCTTTAAGAAAGCCTGTTTTGGAAATGTGCACCGAGAGGGTGCTGCAAGCTGCAGCTCAGACCAGCTAAGGGCAAAAGGAAACGAAGACAAAGAAACAAAGAAAGAGAGGATTAATAAAAAGTAAAATGAAATTCTGTGGATTGGAATTGCATATACTTACAGACAAAAGCCCCCGCTCCCTTCTCACTTTCTGTCCTTTCTACATGATCTGAAACACAAATGTGGATTAAAAAAGGGCAGCATGCTACAGAGGGAATTTATAGTTGGGGGAGTGGAGAGCGGGTAGGGGGTGTGGGGAGGAATGACTGCACCTCTTCCAAAGTGCAGCCGTGGAGAAAAAAAAAAGGGGTGGGGGGTGGCTGGAGGAAAGTCTCCCTCTCTCTCCCTCTCTCTCGGGCTGGGATTTGGTTGCCAGCGCTGGTTATATTGAACAATGAGCTAATTCTGATGGTAGCTGGCTACCCGCCAGCTCCCCCCTCCCCTCCCGTCCCCTCCTTACACATACACACTCCCTCCGCCCGCCTACCCCGGTCCCCCACCCCCTACCCCCTCCTTCTCTCGTTCCCCCCCCCCCCCCCCCCCCGCCCGCTGCTGCAGCGCCAGACTGCTTAGTCTGCAATAATCCGCAGCCGCACGTCCCCGCGCTGTCTGGCGGCCAGGCCAGCGACCGCCCCGCCGACGGCCGCAGCGCACGGCGCGGGAGGCGGCGCCCCCCGGGGCTCTGAGGGGAGCGGCGAGGCGAGGCGAGGCGCGGCGGCCGTTGGTGCCCTCGCGCCGCAACGCACGCGCGGGGCCCGGCGCTCCCCTGGCGGCAGCGCGGCGCGGGGTTGGGCGGCGGCCAGGCGCGGAGCGGGACTGGCGTGCCGAACGGCCGCGGCCCGCTGCCAGCGCCCGGGAGCGGAGCGGCGCGGAGCCGCGCGGCGCGGGGGAGGGAGCAACCACATACTGTAATAATAACCCTGCGGCAGCGGCTGCAAAGGGCATCTGAGGAGAAGGGGAGGGAGACGGAGGCGGCCGCCCGCCCGCCGCTTCGCCACGCCGGTGCCCGTCTGAAAGAAAATGGTGGGCGGGAGCAGGGGGGCGCCGCGCCGCGAGATGCGGCCAGAAGGGCTGCGCCCCGCGGGACCCCGAGAGCCGCCCCTCAATGGCAGGCGGCCCGCTGGGAGCCGAGTCTCCGCTCCCCGCTGGCGTTCCGTTCCGAGCGGCGGCCGTGGCTCTGGCAGCCGCGCTGCGGAGGGACAGGTGCACGGAGCCCGCCCGCGGCCGGGACCAGGCGGTGGCGCGGGGCGGTGGGGCCGGCCACGCCGCAAAGCCTGGCTCGGGCACCGTCCGTGCCTGCGGCGGGCACGGGAGCGGCCAGGCGCACGGCCGAACCGCACTGCGCGTCCCACAGGGACCGTGAGCGGACCCGATTCCGAGCGCAGGGGCAGAGTGAGGCAGGAACAGCCAAGCAGAGCGCAACATGGTGGCTCGGAAGGCATCACAAAGAGTCCCGCGATGACAGCAAGAAAGAGCAGCTCTTTGGCAGGGAGATGATATGCTGCTAAGTAGTTTTACCCCTTCATATGCTACACAGATATATGTGATAAAAAAGAGAAGTGCCCCTTTACCCTGCAGCACGTGCAGCTGTCTTAAGGTTGAAGGAGCATGAAATCATACATGCTGCAGGCAAGGTGAGAGCTCAGCCTTCTCTGCTTGTTTTTTGTTTTGAACAATGAACCTTGTTTTTCAAGTTCACTTCTATCGAACTCCTCATGAAACTGCACTTTTTGGTGGTCCACACAGGATTTCTGTTTGTTTGATGTACAGTGCGTGTTTGAACATCCCTGCACTCCCTGTCCAGCTGCCATTTCCCTGACCATGCCCTGCAAGCTTATGGAGACATGTGCAATTGGAGGGAGAAAAGTGGGACACAAGCAGCCCCTGATACTTAAATCTACGATGAGCTGTGATAGTAATTCTAACTTCAGTTCATTAGGCTCAGATTGTTAGCCACTTAGGGCACATTACTGCATCCTGTAATTATTCCATTTCCTGGAACAGATTTCCTCAAAGAAACCAGAGTATCTTCCATCCCCTCCATTTTCTGCTGGATTTCACATAACCACTCTGCTGGCACACACATTTTCACCTCAGAGACAGCTACTCAGGACCTTTCTGTCAGGCTCTACCTTTTCCTACCTCCCAGATGTGGCTTTCTGGGAGATCTCCTCCTTGAAAGGAGGTATGGTTGTGTGTTCTCATCTGCTTGGTACACTCACATGTTTTCTCTGCTGTTGTCATTATGGAAATGAAAATCTGCAGAAATTCACAGTTACAACTGCATGTGTGTTCTCTCCTGTCTGCCTGCTCCATGTGTCATCACCCATGAGCTATTAGGCCTCTATTGCATTATAAGTTGAACATCTACCCTCCATCTCAAGGTGGTGAAGGAGTGTTCTTCTAACAATTTCTGGAAAAGTAGATGTGTAGATGTCCCAGTGAAAGCAGAAACCCTTCACTTGGGTAAGAGAAGGAGTTCCCTTTGGTTTATGTTCATCTCCTGCCCTGGGTGAATGTGTGTCTCAGCTTGTGAAGCATCAATGGTTATCCACTGGGGATATTAAGCTAGGCATCAAGTAGATAAGTATGAGAGAGGTGAAAGGTTTGCATGAAGGAAGCCACTACAGAGTTGAAGTGGATAATGTTGAATTCACAGAATGTTAAAATCACCAAGGTTGGAAAAAACCTGCAAGGTCATCCAGTTTAGCCATCCACCTATCACCAGTAGTTTTCACTGCATGAGTTGAACATGCCAATATAAGGCATACTGAATATTATTGTAGTAATATGCATTTAGTAACATGCGATGACAACATGGCGACTACAAAATGGCGACGTGCAGGTTGCACGACCAGCCGCGTGGCTTGGAGATAATCCAGAGAAGACCAAATAAGGGAGAAAACAGTGACCATGCAAAGCCATTGGACAGCCGTCGCCATTACGCGGGCAGCCAGGATTGGATAAGGATGTAATCCTAGAGACTATATAACGTTCATGTTGCTTACAATAAACGCCATTTGCTGTTCACCACATTGGTGTTCACCTCAGTGAATGGACAGGCCGATGTGTCTCCAAGGGTGACGCACAACTCATTACAACATATTATGTGGGATTTCCTGAAAAGCTGTGGAAAGAGGGATGAGCTCATGCAGGTCATGAGCCCTCAACTTAGAGCTTCAGTATATTTGTCCCTCTTCAGCTGCCTCAAAATCTTATGAGCACGGCTCCTGTAGACATTTTTCTATGCGTATGCGTAGAACTAATGAAGGCAATAACAGAGCCTTAAGAAATAGGTGCTATAGGAAAAGATACTGAAAAGAAATTAACTCACCCTTCCCGGTAGAGTTTGGAGAGTGGGACAAGCTAAGAAATGTGGCCCTCCCCCATTTGAATCATTGTGCTGCCAGAAAGAAGGGTGGGGGAAAAAGGGGACCCACATAGACTCAGATTGCATGGGGAGTATCACAGAGACAAAAGGGGTGACTCCAGAACCCTACCCCTACCCCACACTCCAGACACCCATGCACTCACCTAGCTTGCTCACCCATTGATTTCAGGCTGTGACCTTGGAATTCCGCCACAGTATGCCCTCACCTGCATCCAATTTGAGGCCATACTCAACATCCACAACTTCTTTATCAGAATCACCTCCCTACTGGTCTCATTTTCTTATCGATGGAGGGGTTTGATACCCTGGGTGAGCAACCAGTTTTGCTGTGGTGTTTATACATGCCTGCATCTGAAGTCTTACCAGTGTCTTGCCGCTCTAGGTTGCTGGGATCTTCTTAAGATCTGCACTACTTAGTTTGGACGTGATGTCTTGGATTTTCTCACCCTTAGTGTAGGGTGAGAGCTCTTAACCAAAATTCATAATTCAGGGATTAGCTGTTAAGTGGAATAAGAGGACAAAAGCCTGTGAGAGCAGGAGATGAGAAGGAGGCACCATAAGGAGGCAGAAGGAAGTAGTCTGGCCATGCATGGGACAGGAGAGCTTCTGCTCCTACTGGTGCCAGAAAGATCATTGCAGGTCCAAGTTTTGCAAGACAGAGCTTAGCATGAGGCATGTTAATGCCAGAGTGGAAACCAAGAAAGTTTAAGGTCCAACTCAAGCAAACTGGGAAGACAGCTGAAAATGCATTTAAAATGATAAAAAAAATTAAATAATAATTATTATTATTTAAAAAAAACCCTGAAATTATTAATCAAAATACTTTTTTTTTTTTTTCTTTTGTATTTTACCTTCTTGATAATTCTTTCATCTGCTTTGAGTTTTGTTGCTGTTTGTTTTTGGTTTTGTTTTTTTTTCTCCCTGTTGCAATTATTCTTTACCTATGCATTAAAAGAGGTAAAGAACATTAGGATGAGGCAAATCTCCAATAGGTAAAATGCTGATTTGTGGGGAAGTGCCAGTTTTTTCTCCCATGTAGCTGGGATCTTCAGTCTGGTTGTGACTCCAGTAACTGACCTTCCTCTTATTATCTTAAATTACTTATGTAGAACTTTTTACAAATATAGAATCCAGGTAAATTGACCTTCTATCTCCAGAAAGACTAGATTTAACCTCAAGCCTAATTTTTATACACTGTGGCTACCTAAGTAAGTCTGATTTTCTTTTGTGGTCAATTTTAGATGGGGAGTAAAAGTTTGTTCTTCCTGCTACCTCTCAGCTCTGACCATTTCTTTTAATTCTTTTTCCTTTATTTTTCTATTTGACCATGACCTGTAAAACCTAAAATTGATAAAGCCTTGACTTACAAAGCATTATGATGATAGAAATAGCCTAAAATGGACTTGCAAAGCAAAGAGATCGTAACAGGCTGAGGGGAAGAGAAAACCAGCAGATGTTATGCATATAACATATCCTGTTTATAAATCAGCAACTAGGAAACTTCATAACTTGCAGTGAATAGACATAAAACAGTCACCAGAATTGTTCTTCCCAGTTCCAACAATGAGCAGGGAAGCTGTGTTACCTGAATCCTTCAGCCATTGATTACTGTGTTGTTTGTGTACAATGCAGGAAAATAGCAAGATTCTGATCTGAAAACAGGTCAGATTTAAGCATGGCACAGGTACTGTAGAGAGCTGCTAGCTCACATGACAAAATGGCTATGGATTGCCTGGAGCACCTGAAACAAGGAAGTCAGTGGATGACAGATGAGATACTGGTGGAAACAAGCAGTTTTGTGACTGAATCCAGGTCATACATTCAATTCACTATAAAACCATCAATAAAACCAAAATTAGTTATACTTTTGCAGCTTTTGTGATTAAGCAGCTTGTCAAATTGATGTCACCCCTGCAGCACTCTCATGGGTATAACCTTAAAAGATCGTGTAGCACCACAGAGAGTATCCACATGTAAGCATAAAGAATCATAGAATCACCAAGATTGGAAAAGACCTCTAAGATCATTCAATCCAACCTGTGCACCTATCACCATTATTTCACACTAATCCATGTCCCTCAGTACAACTGCTAAATATTTCTCGAGCATCTCCAGGAACAGTGACTCCACCACCTCCCTGGGCAGCCTGTTCCAGTGCCTGACCACTCTCCTGAAGGTGAAGTATTTCCTGACATCCAACCTGAAACTCCCTGGTGCAACTAGTGACCATTCCCCCTCATCCTATTGGTAGTTATAGGAGAAAAGGCCTATCCCCACCTCACCACAGCCTCCCTTCAGGTAGTTGTAGAGACTGATAAGGTTTCCCCTGAGCTTCCTCCAAACTAAAGAATCCCAGTTCCTTCAGATGTTCCTCATAAGACTTGTGCTCTAGAGACTCTTCACCAGCTTCATTGCCCTTATCTGAGCAGCCTCCAAGGCCTCAATGTGTTTCTTTTAGGGAGGGAACCAAAACTGAACACAGTACTTGAGGTGCAGCCTCACCAGTGCTGAGCACAGAGGTACTATTACTTCCTTGCTCTTGCTGGCAACGCTATTTCTGATACAAGCCAGGGTGCCCTTGGCCTTCTTGGCCATATTAAGCAGAGTGTCTACCAATACACCCAGGTCCATTTCCTCTACACAGTCTTCTAGCATCTCTGCCCAAAGCCCATAGTGTTGCCTGGGGGTGTTGTGACCAAAGTGCAGGACCTGACACTTGGTCTTGTTGAATTTAATCCCATTGGTTTCAGCCCAGGCCCAGCCTGTCCAGATCCCTCAGAAGGGCCTTCTTACCCCCTCTCAGATCAGCGCTTCCTCCCAGCTTGGTGTCATCTGTGCACTAACTGAGGGTGCAGTCAACACCTTCATCCAGGTCACCAGCTGTATTTAACTCCATTCCCCAGGTAGATATAGCATGTAATGTCATCTTTCCTTTATTGTTGATTCTTGCACTATTTCTGCTCTGAAGTTCAGATGATCAGTAAACTAACTCTTGGAAGGAAGAAGCTGCTTGCGTTGCTGAAGCTAAAAACCTCAGATCATAAGCTAGTATCAGATAGTATGAGTGATTTTATTTATTTATTTATTCATTTAGAGAGACAGACTATGTCCATTAAGTGGCTTTTTAGGAAGACTTAAGCTGTGGGATCCATTTCCAGAGCAGTCTTCTGGAGACAAGATTCAGAGGGCTTCTTTTTCCTGCTTATCTCTGAATCTATTAGAATTTTGTTCTCGTTTATTTTTATTACCAAATAAAATGAACTGTGCATAAACAACTGATGGCACTGAGTTATCTGGAAGATTTCCATTTAAGATTATTTTGTCATTACATAAACAAAATGTTAAGATTTATTTATTTTTTTTTTTTCTGGTGCTCCATCAGAGAGCAGCTTGGATGGAAGAACTGTGCATCAGCTGCAGACAAATATCTGCTGCATGAACTTGTTTGCTTTTAAATACCAGAAGGAATTATTTGATCACCCACTTCAATTCCTCTGCAATAATAGAATAATAGAATCACAGAATCACCAAGGTTGGAAAAGACCTAAAAGATCATCCAGTCCAACCGTTCACGTATTACCAATAGCTCCCACTAAACCATGTCCCTCAACACAACATCCAGTCGTTCCTTAAACACCCACAGGGTTGATGACTCCACCACCTCCCTGTACAGTCCATTCCAGTGCCTGACCACCCTTTCTGAGATGTAATATTTTCTAATGTCCAGCTTGAATCACCCTGCCGCAGCTTGAAACCATTTCCTCTGTTCCTATCACTAATGACACAAGAGAAGAGACTGACCCCCAGCTCACTACAACCTCCCTTCAGGAAGTTATAGAGAGCAATAAGGTCTGCCCGGAGCCTCCTCTTCTCCAGACTGAACATTCTCAGCTCCCTCAGCCTCTCCTCATATGGCTTGTGCTTCAGACCCCTCAGCTTCGTTGCCCTCCTCTGAACACACTTTAGGGCCTCAATGTCTTTCTTGCAGTGAGGGGCCCAAAACTGGACACAGTACTCAAGGTGCGGCTTCACTAGTGCTGAGTACAGGGGGACCATCACCTCTCTGCTCCTGCTGGCAGAACTATTTCTGATGCAAGCCAGGATGCCATTGGCCTTCTTGGCCACCTGGGCATACTGTTGGCTCATGTTCAGCCGAGAATCAGTCAGTACCCTCGGGTCCATTTCCTCTACGCAGTCTTCCAGCCACTCCGCCCCGAGCCTGTAGTGTTGCCCAGGGTTGTTGTAGCCAAAGTGCAGGACCCAGCATTTGGTCTTGTTGAACCTCATCCCACTGGCCTCAGCCCAGCTCTCCAGCCTGTCCAGATCCCTCTGTAGGGCCTTGCTACCCCGAGGCAGATCCACACTCCTAGCCAATTTGGTATCATCTGCAAACCTACTGAGGGTGCGCTCGATGCCCTCATCCAGATCATCAATATTGAAGAGAACAGGCCCCAGACACCGACAGACACTGAGCAGTTGAAAGAAAGAGCAAAGTATGTGGAATACTTTAAAAATATACCAGTGGAAGGAGATTAATTAACCTTGATCGTGGCAAGGCATGTACTGTTAGGTTATCCCCTAACTCCCTTCCATCTGCCTGCATGTGTACAGCTAGGTACACAGCTGAGATTAAGCATATCAAAGTAAAGCTGAAATTCTAGAACCAATGAAATTCATGGGAATTTTGCTGCAATCTTAGGTAACACGTTTTTTTTCTACAGATTAAATAGAGAAATAATTTGAGAATGTTGTAAAAGAAAAGTCAGTATGCTTTGATCAGGATTTGTGGAAAAAGAATGAGAAGAAATTGTAAAGGTGGAGAAAAATTTCAACCCCCAAACTCGGTGGGGTGAGTGGTATCCAAAGGAAGCAGTAGATATTAAAAGAGAACTGCTGCAGAAGGGATAATATGTATGATAACGATGACTGTTTTTATTTCAGTTGACAGCAGTTTATGATCTCCAGGTTGGCAGCTGTGCACATGGAAAACAGCAGCCACAGTACCAGTGAGGGCCTAAGACCCTAGGACATGTACTACAATGATCTAACATCATAAATAGTTTGGGGGTTGGGGGGTGGGGGAGAAACAAACAAAGAAACAACAACAAAGAGGAAGAAGAAGAAAAACAGCATAGGAGTTCTGCCCTGAAACATACAGCCTCTGTGATCTGGTTAATTCCAGCAAGCCCTAGTTAGATTGGGTGGAACCCTACTGGGTGGCAACCTTGCCTACAGCAGAGCATTGTAACTAGCTGATCTTTAAGATCCCCTCCAAACCAAACCATGATTCTGTGATTTTCTGTGTTTAAATGGTAGTAGAGCATGGCTTAACTCTTAAAAACGGTGGATATGTAGGGGAAAAAAAAGCCAACAACACAATATATCTCATTTTATATCTCCTACCTGACAAGTCCATCGAGTATCTTCTAAGTCTTGTGTTTGAATAAAATGGAATTATCATTCTCCAGACAAGTTTTACAGTTCCCATTGGCTTTAGAGAAAGTTAGAACACTTTAAACTTCGATTGACTGTCAAACTGCTCACAGCAGTATCTACACACTGAGAAAATTGAATCATCTGAGCTCAAAAGAAGAACCTGATCTGTGATCATTCTGAGGGTACATGGCTTTCATTTTCATATAACAGAAGCACTGGGTTTTTTTGTTTGTTTGTTTGTTTATGTGTTTTCTACCTACAGTGACACCATTAAATGAAGTTCTGCAGAGTATGGTGCGATATGAATTTCACTCCCAGGTTTTGTTTCCAACAAGTTATGTTCAACAACTTGGAAAATAAAAACCACCACTTGCAAAAGCACTTACAGTTGGGCTCTGACTAAAGGCAAACCCAGGCACTTAAAAACAGAGGGAGCACGTGTAGTTCTAAGAATGACCGGGGGGTGGTCGTTTTGCCAACTAGGAGGAAGAGTTAACGTGTCCTCCCTGACATCAGTCTCTGAGGTCAAGAGCAGAAAGAGGAGACAGCCGAGAAAGTGTTACACATTATCAATATTCAGAATACATGTTACAGTGCAGATTGTGGGATTTGTTGTTATCAATAGCCAACTATATCAAACACAATGGTGATTTGAATTATCCATGTGTACTCTGCACAAAATGAGACATTTCCTAACTTAGGCTGATGCTCTTTGTATGTTATTTTGATATATGCACTTGCAATGTCACTGTGGCTGCATTGCTTAAGAAACATGAGATGAAGCCCAGCTCTGTAACTCACATTACATACTGTAGCATTTTTTTCACAGTAATTGTTGCACAGATGACAGTGTATCAATTGCTGTTCTAAGTAATGGTTCAAGAGATGAGTTTTTCTATTCCATTAAATTAAGTAAACACTGACTGTTTCATTTGAATTCACAAGTGTTCATTTAATTAAAAATTTTGTTTTTGTATTTTGGACAAGATTTTTTTTTTTTTTTTTTTTTTTTTTTTTTCCCAGTAACTTAGTGAGGACCTCCTAGATTAGCTGAGTCAACACTTGAGGAAGGTAAAAGCAGGTTAGGTTTAGCTACAAAGATGAGTTTAAATTTAATTTATTTTGACTGGATTGAAAGAACTGGGTATCATTTGCTGCTGTCTTGAAAGCAGGATTAGAAGTTGTGTTGAGGGACAATTGTGTTGAGGGACATGGTTTAGTGGGAGCTATTGGTAATAGGTGAATGGTTGGACTGGATGATTTCTTAGGTCTTTTCCAACCTTGGTGGTTCTATGATTCTGTGATGACTTCGGTGATTGATCTGAATCAATTCCATCAGCTTACTTTCAAACACTTGCATTTCAACTTTTTTCTCTCTACAGTGTAATTACATATGAACAATCAAGAGATATTTAATCTAGATTGAGTACAAAGACATTTGAGATCACCATTGCTAATCATGCTGACAGTTTCAGTGATCTGGACATACTGTATTACAACACCATTGTCACCACATTAGGAAACATTCATGTACCTCTGACATTTCTGCAGCCAGACATTGAAAGGAGGGTCTATGAAAGTAATTGCAGGAGTGAACACAGTTTGGGGCAGACATAAACATAAGTATTTCTGTTTGAAGAACACATAAAGAAAAAAAAATTAGCCAACATATCCAGCTGCACCTGGGACCTCTTAATTCTGATGAATAGGCCACAGTATTTCCTTTAAAGTATTTTAGGCCATGTAACAAGAAAATGTGAAATTGTAGAAGTAATGAGTGTGGAATTAATGGTGTTGTTTTTGCTAGCTTAATGGGCTCAAAAACAAAAAATATTTTTTCCCCTTAACCATAACAAACCATAGCTTTTTACTAGAGGAAGAGATGGTAAGAATTAAATTGCCCCACAATTATTCCCTCTTTTTTTTTTTTTTTTTTCTTTTTTTTTTTTTTTCCTACTAACATTTCACTATACTTTGATGATCTATATCATAGATTATTTTTTTTTCTCTTTTGAAAACCTGCAGGGAATTTCTGGAACTTCCCTTAAACCCATATACCCATATGGTTTTATGGTCCTGATTCTATTTCCCAAAAATACTCCCTTTTATTTTGGAGAGAGTAAGCTTCAGTATATTCTGCAACTAATGATTCTCTCTTTTTGGTTTTTCATAGTAGTTACCAAAGAACCAGGCAGTAAAAGAATGAGATTAAAAGAAGTTAAAAGATCCCTTTTAAAATGACGATTAGAGGTGCTTCCTTAAAACTCCTGTGTGAGCTGGTGCTAGGGAAAATGGACATTTGATCTGAAACCAAAGGACTATGGTCACTCTTGCATTCTAAAACTATGGAATAGCTGTAACAATACAAAATGGTGCCTCCTTCAATCTACTGACTTACATTTAACTGCATAATGTTTTTATTAAGGATAATCGTGGTTACTTCTTAAAACTAGTGCTTCACCATCCTGAACAGATGCAGCTAAAGTGTTTGAACTATATGCAGGAGATGGAGAACTGGGGGCAGAAGAGCACCGTATGCCAAAGCAGCTGAAAATTATAGTCTAGAGTGCTCTCACTTTCTGCAGATGTCTGTGGTTATTTTCTATTAATAAGTTAATAATGTATTTCAAGTGGTTTTTGATGGGGGGGGAAGGGGGGGAAGCTTTTTTTCCTGATTTTTTGGAGGGAATGTTTTAAAAGGTGTTGTGATGAGCATCAGTTCCACCATAAACAATGATTATTAATCATAGAAACATCAAACAGCTGTAATTGGAAGGGACCTTAAAGCCCACCCAGTTCCAACTCCATGCCATGGGCAGAATTGCCACCCACTGCATCACACTGCACAGGCCCCATCCACTTGGCCTTGATTGCTGCTAGGGTTTTGGGGCAGCCTGTACCAGTGCCTCACCACTCTTTTAGTAAAGCACTTCTGTCTAATGCCTAACCTAAATCTCCCCTCTTTTACTTAGAATGCACTCCCCCTGTCCTATCACTATCAGGCCATGCAAAAATAGTCTGTCTTCCTCCTGATTCTGAGTTCACTTTTAAGAACTGAAGGACTTCAGTGAGGTCTCACCAGAGTCTTTTCTCCTCCAGGCTGAGCAAGCCCAGGTATCTCAGCCTGTCTTCATAGAAAAGGTGCTCCATATTTCTGATCATCTTCATGGTCCTCCTTTGCATATGCTGGGTAGTTTCAATCATAACTTAGATTTAAAAAGAGGAAAAAAACAAACAAACAAACAAAATCAAAGCAATACAAGCTGGCAAATAAAGTAAGTTTGTTTTTGTGAATTTTTATGTGGTGACCTTTCTGGTTTCTACATTCCTGCCTGAAGGAACAGAAGCAATAAGTAGGGACATGTAACAGCAGAGACAGGATGGACAGAGTCTATGAGCAAAGCTGCCACAAGTCTCTTTTGATGCACTGTGCAAACTGGGATGAGCTCCTTTCCTAAGAGGTCAACATGGAACAACTGATGAGAGTGAAGAGTTTTCTCAAGTACATAACAAGTACAGACAATATTTGCCAGTGTTCCAATCTGCAAAGGCAATGAACACAAGCTATCCCTTCACACTACTTTAAAATCTAAGATTTTATCTGTCTTAGAGAATCTGTTTTCATCTAGATCCAGCTGTAAGACCCTATTGCAATTAGAGTGGGTGACTTGATGCATTTCCAAAACATACATGACTGAGACTCACTTCAAGTTCTATTTATACTGCCAGGGAGGTAAGCAGTTATTTTGCATACAGTAATGTGATATAGTTGTTTGAGACTACAAGTTTTGCTGATAAGGCAATAAAGTTGATATAATAGTTTCTGTTTAGAGTCTGACTTGGTGCTCATGACATTTTGACTAAGTAGAGAGATAAATTCAAATTCCACGCAGACTGTACTCACGGGATAACATTCCAACTACCTGCTAGTTGTCAGAAAGGATTTATGCACAAGTAGCTGTCTAAGCAATGAAAGGCACTGTGGCTCTTGGCCACCCACTACTTAATATAGACCAGGAATTTCACATCTAGCGTTAGGAGAGCTGCTATTTTTAATATACATTTCAGAGAGTAATGCAAAATGAAGGGATGCATCAACAAAGTCAAATGATGCACTCTTCCTCATTCCCCAGAGTTGTAACTATTTGACAAAAAATTACAGGACTAAGCTTCTTTGGTGACAGCCACTGTCCTGACTAAAACTTACTCAGAAGAATCTCAAGGAAGATACTGAGATACAAGTGGAATTTAAAGGGTTACAGTTATTCAGTTTTTGGGTTGTTTTGTTTTGTTTTTTTTTTTTTTACATATATTTTATTACTATATTGTTTTGCAATATTACACAATTCAATATCTTTACTAACAATCAAAATGATGAGGAAAAGCACAGCCTTGGCAAGTTTGCAGATGACCCAAAACTGGAAGGAGGGTCTGATATACCAGAAAGCTGTACAACTATGCAGGGGGAGCTCAAGAGAGAGGAGAAATGGGATGACTGGAGCCATGTGAAGTTCAGAAAGAGCTTCATCCTGCAACCAAAGAGGAACAGCTCTGGTCACCAGGACATACAGGGGCCTCCCATTTAGAAGGCAGCTCTGCAGAATAAGGTATGGGGTTCCTGGTGGGCATCAAGGTGAAGAAGAGCTAGCAAGGTGCCCTTGCTGCTAAGAAGGCTAATGGTGTCCTGGGCTGCATTAGGCAAAGCATTGCTGGCATTTTGAGAGAAGTGATCCTTCCCTTACACTCAGCCATGGTGAGGCCACATCTGTGATATGGTGTCCACTCTGGGGTCTCCAGTAAAGGACAGCCATGGACCTTCTTAAGAGAGAGCCCAATGAATAGCCAACAAGATGATCAAGGGACTGGAAAATCTCATCTCTGAAAAGAGGCTGAGAGAGCTGGAACAGTTCAGCACGGACAAGAGGAGAATCAGGGGCATCTCATCAATGTGTATAAATATCTGAAGGGAAGGTTCAAAGAGGACAGTTCTTGTATCATTTCTGTGGTTGTCAGTGTCAAAAACAGAAGCAGTGGACACAATCTGGAGCACAGGAGACTGACCAGGAATATGAAGGGCATGTTTTTTACTGTGCAGTTGAGGGTGCACTGTAACAGGTTGCCCAGAGGGGTTGTGGAATCTCCTTCTTGGAGATGTAATGCACCAAATTAGGATGCAAAGATGACCTTAAAGATCTGTAATTGAATATCACGGGTCATTTAACTACTTTTAAAACTATTAAAATATTCTGCCCATTTAATCAGATAGTTTTCTGCCTTACCTGGAAACTGATACAGATACTGACTGGGTTTATCTATTTGATATCTGGTGCTTCTGACATTGTTCTATCTATGAAACTGGTAAGGGGTCTGGAGCACAAGTCTTATGAGGAGCAGCTGAGAGAGCTGGGATTGTTTAGTCTGGAGAAGAGGAGGCTCAGGGGAGACCTTATCAGTACTTATAACTGCCAGAAAGGAGGTTGTGGAGAGGTGGAGATTGGTCTTTTCTCTTGTAACAACCAACAGGACAAGAGGGAATGGCCTCAAATTGTGCCAGGGAAAGTTCAGACTGAGTATTAGGAAAAATTTGATCAGGGGCTGGAATGGGCTGCCCAGGGAGATGGTGGAATCACTGTCCCTTGAGATGTTCGAGAAATGTTTGGATGATGTACTAAGGGACGTGGTTTCATGTGGTTATATTGGTGGTGGGTAGGTGGTTGGACTAAATGGTCTTGAAGATCTTTTTCAGTCTTGGTGATTCTGTGATTATATGATTCTATGTTCAAGTCTGTGGCCAAATCGCTGAACTCTAAATTAATTTTTCCAGAAAAAAATAAAAAAAATTAAATTTAATTTAAAAAAAAAAAAGAAAAGAGAGAGAGAGAGATTCTAAAGGTGAAAAGGATAAGAAAGGGAAAGAGCATAAAATTCATCCAACCAGCTAATATTTAACTGCAGGTTATGGAGGTCTTCAGCAGATTGCTGTTCATTAATCTAATCAGACTATCATCTGATACATCATTAGCTGAGTGAAAGACTTACTGGATCAAGCTTGTTTTTTAGTAGATAGATATCTGTGTCACTTAATGCCAGCAATATGGTCAGGAGTAACTGGCTTTCACGCTTTCTGAAACAGTAAAAATGTGGTGGACTGAAAAGCAGTGCAGATCAGTTGACAAGGTCATTTCGGAATAGTGCTGTAACTGTATGAACAGCTTGGAGAGACGCATAACCATGAGAATTTTGCTTTCGTATTATCTTTCATAAGGGTTACTGTCTGTTTCATTCTTCTTTTCTGCTACCACATTACACACCATCAACTTGTGTTTTACCACAATAAAGGCCCAGTTTCCAATTCTAAACAAACAGAGAATGCATACTATCATACGCTTTCTTTCACTTTCACTGCTACTATTCAGATTCTTTCAATCACTATTCAGATTCTGCAGCTTGATCCCATGGTGAAGTCATAATCTTGAATTTATATTATCAAATTTATATTATCATAGGTTGTTGCCCTGGAAATGGTGACTTTGTACTTCCACACAATAGCAATTTGAAATGGTAAAAAACATATAGATTGCTTAGACTGAAAGCTCATTTTGTGATTTTAACAACCGTGAATTTTCTCTTAAACATCTTTAGGATAAATAGAAAATTGCTGGATTTTAAGTCAAAGGCTTATAAAAGCATTCACACTTCAAACCTATTGCAGTATAAAATTGATCATTTAGTTATTTTTAAAAGTCAAAAGGGAGTTGCAGTCTATGGATTTTCTGCGACTAGCTTTAAAGTAGTAATACTGTCGTTGCGTTTTTGGAGGAGTCATGTTCTTTCTAGCACTGCTCAGAGGTTCTGGGTAATGTTTTTCAAAGCTGCTTCATAAAATTCTATTTGGGAAAAAAAATAAAAAGACATATCCATCTTGTTATGAAATCTTCTGCATCTAATAAAATGAAGTATGAAAGAACAAATAGTAAAGAATATACTAATAAATTCTTTTTTAAACAAACAAGCTTAAATCTTTCTCTCCCATCTGTTTTTTGTTGGTTTTTTTGTTTTGGTTTGGTTTGGTTTTTTTTGCTTACAGTCTTCAACCTCCTCTGGCAGGAGCATGTGTTTTCCAGGATATAGCACAGGTCATACTGATGACTGATTTTTCACTGATGTACCCCTCATATTCCTCTTACAAGATGTTTGGGGTTTTTTTAGTATGTATGACAGGGGAAAGTACTGGGTGTTTTGGACTACACTAACTACACCCTTGGCTTACAGTAACACTTTTCTCTGGCAATATAGTTCAGTATCAGATGAACTCAATGGGCTTTCAGTCAAGCCTTTAGTCTCATCTTCAGCAAAACAACTCAGGTCTCCACTTTCCAGTTGCCTGAGAATCACAGGTGCTTAGCTGAAAGCTGCATTGCTCAAATTCCCCCCCATATAAAATGGATGTTACGCAACCTGATTAGTAGGATGATATATCTCTACCCAACTAATGAGGGGTTCATTACTCTTATCTCAGATAGGCTCACAGACCCAGGATTTTGCTGGAATAATAGCTACAGCTTGAATTCTAAAGTAACCATGGTGATTTGAAATGCTTCACTGTATTTATGAGCCAAGAGACTGCCTCATCTGGAAGGGTGACCTTAATGCACTTTTGCAGCCCTTTATCATCTTTAGTCTGCAGGGCTGCAATGTATTTTGCTTTAAATTATGCTTTAAAAAGAACTGAAGGCTTCAGTTAGTGTTTACTTCGCATCTTGTCAGAGTAAACTTCCAGACTTTTCTACTCCTGAGATTCAATGGCCTGTATGTCCTCCATGTTACAATCCACAGATCTGAATTTCTTCAGCATCTGGATTTGCACAGATTTTGATGCCTTCCAAAAATTTTCCTTACTTGTATGTTTCCTGCCTACAAGATGATAACTTTTCTCCATTGTAGGACAGCACTTTTACTGCAGTGGAGCAGCAAATCCTAAGCTGAGAAGATGTAGAGAGAAATGTGCTAGGAGTGAATACGTGTTTCTGGAACAATCTCTGCATCAGAAGTAGCAGGAGTAGAGGACCTCACCAACCTTTAATACAGAATTTGATGCAATCATGAAAGAGTACATATGTTGTCTCATGTGTTAAAGCAAAAGGCTAGTCTCAGTAACTCAGTAACTTAGGTTGCTCTGCATTTCCCCTTGCTCCCCCCTCTCACAGTTTCCCTCTTCATTTTTCATCTTTTCAGGAAACTGGAACACTGGTTACTTCTCTATTTCATATTAAAATCTGACAGAGATGTTTGAGGGCTGAGATAAAAGATACATGAAATTAGGTAGGAATCCTGTAAAAAAAAAAAAAAATAATAATAATAAAATTGTAAGGACAATGCATCTGGAGAGTGTTATTTCTGAAGCTTCCACTACCATGTAGAATGCCTTGCTTCCATAACTGAAAAAGAAGAACTTACAACATTTATGCCTCTCCACCATTCTTTTTCTGAGTTATAACTTCCAGAACCCAAGAACTTTTGTGAGCAAGATGTTGAACACACTTTTATCTGCGCACCAGAGTGCAGGATAAAAATGATATGTGGAATAGACTTGTGCAGAAAAGTCAGTGGAAAGATATTTGAGGGATTCTGTGCAAAACAAGGCACTTGAGAGTTTGAAAGGTGAAGGTCTCATCAGTAATCACTGATCTAGGCGTAGTCATCCTGTGTTTTTGGAAGGATATGGTATATTGCCTATTCCTGTAGCTCGTTTCTGCTCCTTGTCTTCTTCTCTGAGAAACAAATCAGTGCTAAATGAAACAACTCAAAAGGACTTGTCTGAAGAGTTTATAACATACCCTTTCAGATAGTGCTATTGATGTTGGGGTAAACAAGACAGAATTGCAGGAATACTCAGAAACTATGGTGCTTTCCTCCAGTGCACATAGAAAGGTACACAATAAGGCTATGTAACTCTTCAGTTAGTGAATCATTTACATTTTACCTTGGACCTTGTCCAACAGCCATTTAGGCTGGCCAGACTCCTGCTGATTTCAATAACTTTGGATGAGGTTTCTAGCAATCATGATATTTTACAAATCCTAAGGAGATCTTCTTTGTTCTCTGCAGAGCAAAGCCAAACTGCAAGTAAAATAAAATACTTTCCAAAGCATCCAAGCAAATACAAAACCTGCCTGAAAATAGTGTAGGTTGGAGGAAGTCATGATTTCTTTATTAGTAATTTTCTTTAATAAATATTTGATAGAAATTTTTGCATTATATAGAAACTTTTGTATTATGAAAGATTAATCAGAATGTCTTTTTTTAAAATAATTTCCATTTCTGCTGAGAAAATATTTGAATTTAATTGAGAATGTTTAAACTAATAAATTAGAATCTGAATCATAAAAGTAAAAAATGACGGCTCACTAGAAGACTACGAATTCTAGTGAAGACAAGTCAAACAGATTGATTAACCAGATGTACTCTGATAAATAAGAATATACTGAGAAATGTACATATAAGTGTACAGATGAATGAAGCGTGATTATAAAACTAATATCTCAAAAAATGTTACAATTTAGTAGCACGGTGAAGTCAGAGGCATGCATATGGATTTAGAAAATTTTAAGAATTTGGAAAATTCTTAACGTGGGTCAAAACTGAAGCATTTGCACAGACATTGTTTCCCATTTTGCACAAAGCTGGATCATGAGCAGCTTCATAAAGCAGAGTCTCTGAGGCCTCTAGATGAGGCTTTGATATATGTATCTTGTAAATACATAATCCAGAACCTGCCCCCCTCCCCTAACATACACTCTTCATAATGATAGAGATAATCCCTGAAAGGGGACATTGACTGGAAATAATACTACTAGTTCTTGCAGTACTTAAAAAGCTCATTCTTGCAGACAGAATGGATGCATTTCCAGTAAGAGCAAAATGCCTGTCTGCACTGTGACTTTACTAACCTGGATATTTACATTTCAGTGGGATCACTGACCAAATTCGTTCAACAAATTTCTGAGGGAAATGTTCTTAGCATCTGGGTTTGTCTAACTCCATAACAATGTTAAGTGAGCAAGAGTGCTTGGTCTCAGTTCTTCCCTGTGTGCATTCAATATCAAGCCATTGCAGCAAGTTTTATCTACACAACCATTCTTTGGATTCTTTGGACCTCCTCCAGCACCTCAATATCCTTTGTGTATTAAAGTTGCCAGTCCATTCCTGAGATTTCCATGTAACTTATCATCCCTATTAATCCAGTTCAGAAGTGAAACTGACAGAAATGCTCAGCTTGTTCACCTCCTTTTGCAGTGAACAGGAGAAAATGAGGCATGGCATTCACCCCAACAGGAGGAGTTTAAGACTTCTATTTACATTTTTTATCCTGATTTCAGGAGTTTCAGATGAAAACAGGAATGCATTGTGCAGCAAGCATACCATGCTAAGCACCATTTGGTTGCAGCTGTGCTCTTCTATGAGCGGACAGGCTGGTGGTACAGTCCAGGCTGCAGTGCATGGGGCACGTTGGGCATGTGGTGGGAGGGCTGTCGGGCCGTGGGGCAGCTTGGAGCAGGAGAAAGAATTGCATGATGTTCATAGGCTTTTTTCCACTCATCCAGAAGCTGGATGCTGAAGCTTAAGACTTCTATGAGAAGTGAGAGCTGTCTTTGTCTCATGCCATAAAGTGAAAAGGGGGAGGATTTTTCACACAGGCCTCATGACGTCTTTCAGAGCACACCCCAGAAACTCCCTTGCACTTCTATTTCAGTCAGAAATGCTGTAAAAACTGAAGAGGATTCTGAAGATCCCTAACAGTGAGAAATTATTACCTACTGACCTGAAGCTGCAGAGGCAACTTCAAAAGTTAAAGAAAAATTAATATTAAGATTGTGCTTGATACTACACAGAACCAGAGGAACTGAAAACTTGCTCTTCTTAAAATTATTGAATCATAACATTGTTCAGGTTGGAAAAGACCTCTTCTTTGCATTCAGGGGTAGTTCTGAGGCTGTTATGTCAAAATTCAAAGTTCTCATCCTCATTGTTAAATACAAAGGTCCAGTCCTTTACCAACTTTGTCATTTATTTATTTTTTTTTAATGGCTATTCTGTTAACTATTAACACAGAGTTGCCATTTCTCCTACTGTAAATTCACTCTGACATCACCACTTTATAACACAGAAAGTATGAATTTCACACTACCTTGTTTGTAGCTACAAAACCATATTTGTTCATCACTATAGCAACTGCTGCCCCAGCCCAGCTTAATAGGGTACTTGTCTAGGCAGCATTAAACATTTCTGCACTTATGCCACTGCTTTTAACAGCCAGGTGTGCAGAAAGTGCAGCAAAGGGAAAAAAAGGCAGTAGAAATGCAACAAGTAAGGGACAGGTATGGGTATTTTGGGAGTACTCATGAGTTGCAAGAGGCTGTTTTTAATTCCCTTGCTGAGTTTCAGTGCTAAAAGATGTTGCTCGCTCAGGAGTTCACAGACGTACTTGCATACATGAGATAGTGCCAAACTGGTTTATAACTGATGCAGTGTTTGAGGCACAGACTCAGATGTGAATGATCCAAATCATTTATTACAAGTTCTCACATCCCTTATATACCTTCACAAGTTTTTGTTTTCTGGCTTTCCCATTCGCCCTTACAACTTTCCCAACCACCCTTACATGTCAACAAAGCATTCTATAAGACACTTATCAACTGTCCATGCAGGCACATAACCAATCAGAGCTGTGAGTCCCTTCTTCTCCTTCTAGGGGTGTCCTTGGTTCTCATGCTGTTTATCTTGCTCCACAGCTGCTTCTATGAACAGCTTTTCTTGTATTCCCACAAACTGACTTCAGTAAGGGCTGCCATCAATAGCTGTCTCTGGGATCAGAGGTGTCTCTAAGGGACAGCAGTTCATTCCATGGTTCCTTTGCTTGAAGCATAATGTGTCAGTGACTGAGCGAAGTCAGTAGATCACAGCAAGGACAAAGAAGGTCTGAGTTCTGACTCAGGTCACTGGCTTGATTATGGAGAAAATATCACAAGGTGCCACATGTGCTCCAGCGCTGTCCATATCCTCATCATGGGAGGTCTGCTTCTGGAAAGGAAACACTGTGCCCAGAGGCAGTGGAGCGACACAGTCTACTGAGTTTACAGAGTCTACTAGAGTCTGCTGGATGTAAAATTGTAAACAGTTTGTTCACCAAAATCTCAAATTTCAGGTGCTCTGAAATGTCTGCAGTAATATGCCCAGCTCTGCACCTACTTTCCCTAAGGAAAAAAAGCATAGCTTTAGTATTAGCTTCACAGTGTAAGAGATCAATGCCTAATGGCTAGGATGGTGTGATAGGATGCGGGAAATGTGAATGTGATTTCTTCTGGTCTTCCTTCCTCACAGAAAATGTCTCAGCCTGCGTGTTTGAAGCTACTAAACTGCAAGAATACAACTTTTGGAACTGTCATTTCTTCATTAAGTAGATCCAGACTAATCAGGTCCATCTGACATCTAGACACTGACCACTCTGAGCCTCCCAACAAACAGCGGGCATTCCTCAACTTCTCCTGTTTCCGCTTTGCATGAAACAAACAAATATTTGTAGAACCATAATGTCCAAATGTTGAGACATCCTCCTGGAAGATGAAGGGTAAAATACTCCTTACAGAGGAAAGATATGAAATGGGACATTTCCCATTTCTGAAAATGAGAAGCAGTGGTGTGAATCATGGAATCATAGAATCATAATTGTTGGAAAAGACCTCTAAGATCACCTAGTTCAACTGTCCTAACCATTCTTCATCTAAACTCCTTTTATACTGAATGGAGTGAAGAACCTAACCCTTCATTTCTATTTCTTATTTTCTGTAAGAGACTATAAAATATCACACTTCTTTCCAAGAAACAAAGGAATAAAAAATAGTTTGGTTGATGGTACCTACAAACATCACTGAGTCTAACTGCTTGACCCCTTCAAGGCTCACCAAAAGCTGAAGTATGTTACTGGGGGTGTTTTCCAAATGCCTCCTAAAAACACATCAGGGGCAAGAACAGTGATAGGACAGGAAGGAAAAACAATAAAAATCAAGTGAGTGAGACAGTCTTAATTTTGCTGAGCTAAAAGAAACCTAATTATTCTTACTGCTTAGCCAGTGTGTACAGCACTTAGCGTTACTGTTGGAAACTCTTTGTGAAGAACCTGAATTGTAACATTATCTGTTCACTAGGGATTTCTTAAATATTTAACCCCCTAACTATGTGTTTATTGTAACATAAGAGAGAAAAGACCTGAGGTGGAAACACTAACTTCCAGCTCCAAACACTGAGCCCTCCTTATTTGACTTGGTGTCTGTAAAGGACAAGGAGATGCAGTTTGCGCCTTCTGGAACACACTGACCAGGTTGAGAGTGAAAAATGAAAGGGCCAATTTTTTATAAATATGGCATTAGGTGATTACATGTGGTTAAATGATCCACTGTTTGGCCCAGGGCAACTTATCCATTTGCACCTTTTTACAGCTATCCCAAACTCATGCCCACAAGACTGTATCATGTTGTTCATATGCTACATGCCAACACTGCACTAGAACATCCACAGAATTATGCTATACCTTTTCATATGTTTAGCTTAACACTGTTCACATTGAAGAACTTGATCATTCCACAAAGAAGCTTTCTTGCAACACATTCATTCATCCTATGAGTAAGAAATGGTAAGTAAAACATTTTATAGTTTGAAAGTTTCTCTTTCTAAATATACATTTTTGATTAAAACAACTACTTTCTACTCAAATTCATAACACCATGTACCATGGTGTGATTTCTGCAGATGTGTATAATTATATGGACCTTCACTACCCAAAAGTTCTCCATTCGTTTTACATCACAGCAGCAATATGCCAGCCTAGGTATTGCTTCCTGGTGGACATGGACCATGAATCTGACATCTGTTTGTCATATAATCCTCATAAGCTTGGCGAACTAGAATTAGAAAATACTCTGATCTACTCAATGTTCTTCCAAACCTTCAAAATAACTGTATATATGTGGTAGAATCCACTCCACTGCTGACAAGTAAGTTACCTGTAGCTGTTTGGAAAAGCTTGAATCCTGAGCCTTAGGATATAAGCAAACAATGCTACTTTGCTTTGAGGGTGCAATTAAACTGATGACAAGCTTAAAGAGGACAGTAGAATAAACCAGGGTGTGTTGCTAGGCATCTGTAGGCAGGGTCCTATCAACTTAGTCCCAGCAGCTACCACAAATACCTTCTTCTTGAACTTCTCAAGTTTCTTTGTTTCAACACTCTGGGGAGAACAAAATGACTTTTTGAGATGATAAGAGCCTAAGCTGAAGCATTAGCTGTAAGAGCTTAATATTCTCCTTCAGTAAGACAGACTGATGATGAATTCCAATAAATGGTACAGTGTAGAGGTGATTGTATATAAGTAGGGATTTAATCTCAGTGTTAGTATTGTCTCTTGGAAAATTAACATCTGTGTTAATAAAAGATGCAACTGACTCACAGAATGTGATTTTTTTAATGTAATTTTATTTTCTTTCTTTTTGTGATAAAATCTTGTGTTTAATTCCCAGCATCACCTCCATTCCTGAGGCAAAATGAAGTTTCAGGGTACTTCCCATTCCCACAAAGAGTACAAAACCAAGAAGAATGATGTCTACTACACATGCAGATGCTCTAGAAAAATGTATTTTCTTCCCAGAAATAATGTTCAAATGTCTAGAGGTGACTTCTGACCTACTATTAGCAATTTTTCTCCACCACTGCATTCCAGTAGGCTCCAGAATAAGAGCTGCCTGCATGCAATGTTGCCTATGCTCTGACACTGATGTTTCTATGCACTGGAAGTGGTAGGTATGTACTGAATTTAAGCATTCCCTTTATCATATCAGGAGCATGTAATGCTGAACTGGAATGATAAAGCAGCATTATATAGTGTTTCCATTCTATAGTAATAATCTTTTCACTCCATAAAATATGGACAGTAAATTTAAATACATGCAGTTCTTTATGGATAGAACCACTACTGTACCATGTATTTTACTGCACACTAAGATAAATAAAATCACTGCATTCATTATTAAATACACTGTAAGTAGAAGTGTAAGTAGAAAATAATTTGCAGGATATAACAGGAAAAACAAATTCATAACAGAAATTTCATCTTAGAGATCATGGAAATCAGAAACAGTGAAAAGTTCTATAGCAAAGAATGGCGTATTTTTTTCATTAGGTTGTCAAGGAGCTCAGTGTCCTCAAAACATTACAGGCATTAAAACAAGTAAGCAAACAAGCACACAGGAACATACTTTAACTCTTCTGTCTAGAAAAAAAGTGATGATTTCTGTTTTTGTAATAACATATCCCTCTCATGGCCCTCCCTCAGGTGGACAAAGTTTTGTAATTGCAAAGACTTTTCAAACGAGTACCTTCACTAGTTCTGCAGTTCTGCTGGTGTCGTGTTGTACATTTGCTGTTTTGCTCATCGTAGTGCACTCACTACTGCTTTTGTCTTGCCAAAAGCTGTCTAGGAAGAACTGCTAAAACAGCAGCTGGGCTAAGTGACTGAATAGAAGGGAAAAGATTTCTATCAAGGATAAAATTGTCCTGACAGTAGGCACTGGCAACACAAAATTTTAGTATACTAATGGGAATTACCATTGGTGGGGCGTGGATTTGGTCCATCTGAACATTTTTACTGAGGACCTTGAGCATACAAGCAGAGCACTTTTTTAGAGAAAACACCTTTTTCTTGTTAACTTTTTACGGGTTCCTTTCCATGCCTCCATTGTTCTTCACTTGGAAAAACTGTTCTCAGTTAGAAACTCATTCATGGAAACCCTTAAACCATCAAATGTCATACATTTACCAACCAAAGTTGTAAAACAGTACTTGGATAGATGCTCCTTGATTATGAAGAAGTAACAGGAATATTATCTATTTTTGCTCTACAGATCTGCAGATCTTCCTTAGTGCAGATCTCAAGGTCAGATTCTTGTTCCAGGTGCAGCTTGGCAGACCCTGGAAAAGAAAAGAGTTGCTGTGAAAAACTAATTGAAAGCAGAAGCCACTTTTTGCTCATTATTTAGCTATAGCTGTCACTGTAGTAGTTTACAGGTTTGCATGGTAAACTTTTTCTTACAGATACAAAACACGAGAGATGCCAAGGGCTGTGTCTAACATACTTCAAAGCCATGCTAAAATGCTATAGGCTTATCAGGCCAGAACTGGAATGCGTAGTGTTGTTACCTGTGAGCCAAATGCTGATTCAGCCCTAATTATATTAAATAAGATACATGATACAAACATACAGAATAAAATCTGTTCTGTTTAGATCAATTTAGAGATAAACCATCTGTAGTCTTGTACCTCCAGAGACTCCAGGAACAGCCAGTATGGCATTTTGCACTGTCTTATGTTCTTCTGGTATCTTCTCTGGAGAAGAAGGTGATGAAGTTTAAAAACCCCTCCAGCAGCAGAGCCTGTAGGCAGAACAGCCTCTCTGGTTACTTCCCATATTAGACTGAACACATGTGGTAGGCTCCAGTTTTTATACTTCATATTTTAGTTTCAGCAACAACATTAATAAAGCATGGCAGCTTGCCCTCATTCCAGTCCAGCGGCAGCTTTATTATATGATCTACTTTGATTTACAGTAGTCTATTTGATATGAGATTGGGAGATAAAAACATATCACAACACAAAATCTGATAATTTAATTTGCTGTGATTTAGGAGCAGGAGGGTTACAGCTAAAATGTAGTATTTGCTCATGGCATACTGGAGTTATTGCAGGAAAATCTTATTTTAAAAAAAAAAAAATCATACACAAAATTTACTGTGATGGGTGTCTTTGTAAATGTACATTGTTTCTGCAGCTTCAGAGCAATCTGAAAAGGAAAGGAGAGGAAAATGCCAAAAGGAAGAAGCACTGAATCCTGAGTATGGATGGAGCAAAACATTGAGTAATGGCTGATGGAGGTCATGAATCATTGCGCTCATTTTCTCATGGATCCCATGGAGTTATTGCAGACCATCAACTAATTAGTTCAAAACTGGCTTTATTTTTGGCATAGAAATATATTACTCTTCAGCCTTTTTGGCTAGGGAAGGAATGCCTCTGTTGAATTAGAACTGAGCCTCCTTAACCAGTGACCATCGAACATCATATATCAAAATTCAGACAGATTTATCACTTCAAGAACACCTAAAACATGCCTATAGGAAGGAACTGAGATAATAGAGACCGTCTTTCTTCACTACATTAACAGAACTTACCAGAAATTGAGCCAGCAGGATCTCAGTGTTCTCAAAATAATTAACACTGAAAGAATGAAATCAGTATCAGATTTGCATGAAAAAAAAAAGAAGTGCAAAGTAAGCAACTTACCCAAGAGTGATGCAGAGGTAGTTCTAACAATTAAAACACACTTTTTATTACTAAGCTTCCCAGAGGACACAGCAAATGCAGTTTACCCACTATCTTCACTCATGTGCTCTTGTCCCATTACTAAGAGAAATGCTGCTCTATATCACACCACCACCCTGCACCCTTAATAACACTGCTCCATCAACATTCAGGTCTGACTGCATTTTTTTCTATAGCAATGAAAGCCACTTATGCAAAAGTTGTCATTAACCAGACAGGAACAGGAGTGAAGGGGAGAACCGAACGTGTATGCATACAGACTGGGGGAGAATGGAAAAGCTTGGGAATGGGAGTCATGTTCATGCAAAAGAAACAACCAGGCTCACAACTCACATTACACATAGGTCAGAGAGTTAAGATCCTGTAAGCAAGAAGTACTGGCAACTGTGATGGAGGACCCTGCCTCTGCCTGGAAGAAGCAGTGTTTGTCACCTCCTAGCAAGAAATGCTAGTCCTGAAACTTCATGGACAAATTTGCACAGCCTGAGGGAGCTCTGCCTGGAGAGATGAGATCCTGCAGTCCTGCATGCCTTTTTCTGAAGAGTATCTGCAGTGCTTCCTGTGGCCAAATCTGCTATTGGAACAGTTTTCCTCACATGAAACTTCAGCTCTGTGTTAATTCACTTGCTGGAAGACTGCCCTCTAAGGTCTAGTAGACAGGATCAGATTGTTAAGGCGTCTGTCTCCCACTGGCTTTTGGCAGAGTGGGGTGGCTGACAGGGAGTTAAAAACTGCACCTTCAATCCCCTTCTCATCTGAGACCCAAATGTGGGTTAGACCACAGGAAACATCTGCCGGCTGCTGCGTTATGAAATAAATCTCATTTTGTCTGTCTGTTCTGTGCACTTGTGGTTCAAGGGAGAAACATCATAGTGAATCTGTAACATCTGGATCTGTTAGGCCTCTATCTAATACAGAAATTTGTCCAGATAGTCAGCCCCCAAACTTTACTGAAATTGTGGAATGTCTGAGAAAACACAAATAAAACTTCCATCCAATTGAAAGACATCTAGGCAGTTTCTGGGTCACTTTACTGACATCCAAAACAGTGAAACCAACTGCAAATTTGGGACGGTGGGCTTTAACTACAAAATTACATTCTAATGATAGATGGCAATAAAAAACTTTTAAAATGACACAGGGGAGAATGCATTTAATGTTGTTGGACATGGGCTAAACCTTAATGCAAGACCTAAGCTACACCAGTCTGTTCAAATCTGCTGTTGTGCAGAGCTTGTTTCTTTGAATGAGAGTCAAATATAAAACCTTTGCCAGTGAATTTGCCTTACTGCAAATATAAACATTCCATTTACTATTCTGCACACTGCAATTGCACTGGGGATTAATTTTCCAGTGCTTTACCCAACCAAGTACATTAGGAAGTCTATAGAGTTGCTTCAGCTCTTCCCCTTGTTTCATTACCATACTTGACTCCCCTGAAAAAAAAACAGATGGCAAGAGACCTAGCTTCTGAAGACCTGTTGCAAAGATATAGTCAAATACCTACTCACAAAGCTTATTGTACATGGCACCACAAAGTGATTCCAAGGAGTGCAACACCAATTACGTGCTTAAGAATTCCAGTGATTTGGGTTGGATTTTTCTCACAGTTCATGCAAATATCTCAGGAGAAAGGGAGCTGTGGTCTGTAAAATCTAACGCCAGTTTGTGCTCTTATCTGCAGTGTGAACCTGGTACTACCTGATCCAGCATTCAGTGGAAAACCGAATTTCACTGCAAAGAGTTTTAGGTTGCAGTGAGACTGTTGCCAGAGCAGAATGCCAGCTTAAGCAATGGAGCCTTGAATCCAGCATTGCTATCATGGATTCTTGTTGGAGGAAGACCCGTTAGTCTCTAAATTTTGAAGCACTGCAGAACTGTCAGCTCTTATACACCCTCAGTGAAAGTCAATCATTCATTACTTTGTATGTTGCACTTCTTTGAGAACAGGTGTCAGTAAAAAATATAAGAGCAATGACACACATCCACAGGAAAGTCCCTCACATTCTACTCTTGATGCTAATTTTATAATGCTGTATAAAATAAACTGGCCAAGAGATATTTCATAAAGCAGTGGATTGTATTGTTATTACTGGATATATAGTAGAAATAGTCAAGGGAAGAAGAGCCCATCTGGACTGTATTTTTGCTGGTCTTCCATCACATGGTGGCATTCAATTACCGATATCTACATTCATGTTTAAAATTCTGAAATTTCTTCTTTTCTTTGTCTACTTTAAATGAAATTCCAAGGAAGAATTGATGTCTGAAATTCTGTAGAATAGTTGTATTTAACATCAGCTTGTGATTGCACAAGAGCTGCTTTTTCCCCTTTGGATCTTAAAGAGATAATGTAGCTCTAAGGAGCACAAGTCTAGTGAGAAGTAGGGAGGGTAGGAATGCTTACCAACAGTCTTACTAAACAAAAATCTATATTCTCTCTTCCAGATCAGATCAGCAACATAGATTAGAGCCACAGACTTTGGCTGTCCCCACAGAAGGAGCTGTATACCTCTCATTTCCCAGACAGAACCACAGCAGCTTCCATATCAGTACACTTCAACTCTGATTTAGCACAACAAGGTGTTTCGTTTTCATTACATTATTCGTGATATTGTCAAAAACGCTCAGTTACTACCAAATCTTTGTTTAATATCAACGAGATTGAATGGTCCAAAGGGACCTTTCTCCTAGGGGGATCCTGAGGGTTTGACAGGAAACAGCCTTAGGGAAAAAATTTTGCTCAGCCCTAAGGGGAGAAAGTCTGAATTCAGGGAACTCAGATGCTGCTAGAAAGTCTTCTGTTGAGTCCTGCCCAGACACAGATGTCCAAGAATACAACAGCTGCAAATTATGAATCATGGTCATTTCCAGAGACACCCATGTGATTTTTTTCCTCTCAGATTTGTTATGCAGAGCTCAGGATCAAAGTTGAGAAACATGCACAGAAAGTGAAGAATGTGGAAAAAAAGCACATTCTGAAGGTCCAGCAATTTAAAGGCCGTTATGCATGACTGTACTGTCATGTGAATCATTGCAGCTGCTCACTGGGAGTAAAGCAGTTGTATGCTATGCTTTTCTGCTTTCATCTCTGAGATAATATCCCCACTCTCAAATTAATATATGATATGATCACTGTGCTCTATCTTACTGATTCCCCACACATGCTTATAAGATAGGAAGTGTCAGATAAAGATGAAATCTTAGCAAAAAATTAATGGTTCCAGTAGGATCAAAGACAGACATTTCTCAAGGACCCTTTAAACAGAAAGCAAGAACTGCTAAGGTATAGCTTTAGAAATAACTCTCTCAGTACAGGAGTCATACGCAGCAGAAAAAAAGCCCCTCCAGTTTCTCCTGGAAGATCTAGATAAATGTATGCAAGGAAATTACAGCAAAGGGAGCTAACAGAACAGCACCTGGTTCTAGAATTTCTGTAACTTTTCACCATAATGTTAATGCTCTGGGATACCAAGGAGTAACTGTCCTGAAAATGATCAGCTCCACTCAGTTTCTCACAGAACTATTACCTGTGGAATGAACAGTAACAACACTTAATCTTGCTCCCCTCTTTTTCACAAAAGAAGACAGTGAAGGAAGAGTCTTAAAATTATCTTGCTGCATGAAAAACTAACTGCATCTCTGGTAATTATGTGTCTTCCTGGGAGACATCTCCAGGAAATAAGGGATCCCATAAGAGAACAAACTAGCATCTTGGGTCTCCTGTCTTCCTATGGATCTTGCTCAGGTCATAACTATGTTAATATCCACAACAGAGGATACTGAAACAGCTCTCAGTTAAGTTCTGCTTCCTTTTTAGCTTTTCAGAATTTATATTGTTCTCCTCTATGCAGCATTAAATGAAACAAAAATGTGATTGCAGTAAAGCTTTTGGTGTGGTGGTGCTTCATGCTATTGTCTATAAAATGAAAGAGTCATCACGATAAGTTTACATGCAATCCTAACTCTTCCGTTACGCATATCTATAATAAAAAGCCAGGCTTTCCAGGAGAGATAGTACTTTTTGTTAGTTGGCTGCTACAGTTAAGGAAGTTGTTTAAGCTCACACTGTCCCTTCATCAAGCCAGACAGAAACAACAAGTTCCATACCAAACAGATGTTGGAAATTATACTTAGGTGCATCTGTTTTTCTGTCCCAACATAAACAGTAGTAAGCTTTGCACTGGATTTTAACTTACTCCAAACAAAGAAAAGTGGTATTTGTGCCATAATAATTTGTTGGAATAAAGCAGCAGAGAAGTCAACATTAAGCATTCTTTTCTATCTTGCTGACATATGCTTCCACTTGGGAAACACCATTATCATCAGCTCTTGATTCATTATGCCAGTGTACACACCAAAGAGAAGGAGGTACTTAACTGAAAAAATAATGGTATCTTCATGCTGGTATGACATGATATATTAGCCACAGAGAGGAAAATTTTCAGCACTTCACAGGTTGGGTATTAAAAAATGTTCTAACTATCATTGCCTTGCATTCAGCATTCACTATCTCATCTGACAGGGGAGAGGCTCTTGGAGCAGTTTTTCACCATGAACCATTTATAAGCAGATGTTCTGTGCCTAAAGCAAGCGGTTGTTCCTCCTCTTGTTGTAACTTGTGTGAGCTGTCCTGCAGGGCACATTAAGACACCTGGTTCAGGTGTTAAATTGAAAGAAACCTTTTATTGGATACCATGATTATAAACCTGAAATTAAGTGGTTGGAAGGATTATAGAAAATCATCCCATTGCTTGAAAAACATATTAGTCCATTAGGAAGGGCTACAAAGATTGCTACTTCAGCAAGATTACCTCCATAACTCATGAACATTGCTTCTCAAATTCAAAACTCTTCAGACAGACTTCTGAGCAGATGGAATTTTGCCCAACCTACAACTCAGTAAGGTTTTCTGCAGTTAACCGCAGGAGCATGGAACTGAGGGATGAGTTGTCATAAGAGCGCTACCTATTTCCCTTGAAATCAACAAGATGGAAACTCACATTTTTGCAGTTTGTCCCATGAGGATTTATTTTGCCTGGGAATTCACTGGCCACTGCATTATAGTGCAGGCAATTCACTAGTAAAGTTTGTGCTTGCCCTCTGAACACTTACAATTTGTGCATCGTTATTTTCCATCACTTGTTTTCTAGGTAGGGATACAAATAAAATGTCTTTTTGGTAACTGTCAACATTTTTACAGACAGTTTTTTCCTAAAACCACCAGAACTCTAATGACAATAACTTTACTCTCTTTGAACTGCTTTTTATGGATCCCTTAGAGGCATCTTATAAGAGTTTCTGGAGCGGGAAGTTGAAAACCCTTGTTATCTTAAATTATTTGCTTCTAAGTGTTGGTGCGGTTGACAAATGCAGGCAACAGGGTGAGTCACTTTTTAAAATCCCACAACCAAAGGCAGGATTCTGATGTACTTACCTGACCACTGACAGGGAGATTTCCTCTGAGTCTACTCTTGCCATAAAATACTGCAAGATATGTAAGAATATTAACACGCCTCGAATTATGAGTCTTCCTTACTTGTTAGTAAAAAGTGCACTATATATATATATATATATATACACGCTATGTGCGCTATACAAATATCAACTGTATTGTCTTGGAGCAGTACAGGACCTTGAAACTGTCCTGACCTGGATTTTACTGGTACTGTCAATTCTCATGATTATCACTCCCAAACGAACTACACAGATAGTGTTTACCCTCTGTCGGAGTTACAGCACTGTGTGTTATTGTTATGTCTAATGCCGCCATTTGCTAGGGGCAGAACCCAGACAAAAATAAAGAAATTGGCTGAGATTAACCTAATACACTCCAGTTTCACAGGCCCACAGAGAGACAGAAGTAGAAAACGATGGAAGTATATGTAAGTGAGATGGATGAAGAAAATTCGGTTTAATGCTTTCAGAGAACACACCTCGTATTTCACTCACGTCTTGGTCAGATTCCAGTTCAGATAATTGAATGAAGTCCAATTACTGCTTAAGACATGACCAAACGAAAGCTACGTGGATGATCTAATATCTTTGCAATGTGTATAATGTGAAACCCTCTGTGACCTCTCTGATACCTGAAACAATGTGTCTGAATTATGAGGGTGGGATCTAGGAACTTAGATTTTATGTGCGCTTAGAAGGAGTCGGGATAATTTCTGCATGTATCTGGTGCTGTTGAAAACAGCAGAATGCCGCTGTATGTCAGTTAAAACATAGTCACACCATTTTCTCTCAACACTTTAACTGAAGTGCAAATATTTCAAAACAGAGGGTCTAAAATTATTCTTAGCAAACCAAATAAGTGGGTTGATTTTCAAATTAATTGGACGTTAAGAAATTCTCTTTTATCTGTTTCTATTGAGCATACTAGAAAATCAAGCTTCTGATTTGCTTACAATATCCAGACAAACATGTTTGAGTCATATGATCGTTATTCTTTTTCCTGTTTTCACTCAGAAAAGGATTGTGTCAGAGAAAGTCCAAGAGACAGTATAGCTTCAATGAAAGGCAGTAAGAGAAGAATCATAGTGTACAGCTTCATGTAACGCAGATAGCAGACTGGATCCCTGGATACCCAGTACATTTCAGTTTCATGGGCAATAAAGAACTAAGTGTATTCTACTGCAAGAAAACTCTTATTTGCTCATTCCCATGGATCTTGTGTTTACTGCCTATTTCCTCTGTTGGCAATGAGTTTGAAAAATTCACCTAGAAGTTGGTTTTACTATATGACTTTGTTAAATACTCAGCTGAAGTCCCACCAATAAACAGAGTGGGATTCATGTACCTAAATTTAAACTTCACCTATGCACGCACACACCTAGCTCACCAGCAGGTGCCTGTCAATAAAGTCCTACTCAACTCAGTCAGTAGACGGCAGCAAGAAATCAGGCTGACCTCAGGCAGAGGTGTTCTTTGGTATATGATCAATTCTTACTCTCTGTTGACTAAAACAGAGCACAGGTGATCTAAAATGAAGGAAGAAGTATATCACTTGCAAAGTTTCCCTACTTGATTTCACTCCCATCCTCGTTCAGTTGTCACAAATATTTGTGAAAGCCAGCCATGTTCTTCTAGAAATCTAATTTTTCCATGACTTTTGTGACTTATTCCCCTCTTGTTTCTCTTTGTGACTCTCTAACATGCTTACATTTTGACCCTCTTGCTTGAACTTTCAGGTTTCTCGCAGGACACTGTCCCATTGTCTTTTCCTTTGTTTAATTTATTTTTTGGTGGCTTTTCTTGTAGATACAAGCCTGGAATGTATCTGGGGCTGTATGAAAGTCATAATTTTGCCCTTTTACCCTAGAACTGTCTGATCCTACTTAAAGAGATAGTTGAGCAAATATTTTGCAGTGAATTTCTTCAGTTCAAGCTGACTCCAGGCCATCACATTCAGATCCTGACAAACACTGGAGATATTCTTTTGCACAGCACAGAGAACAGCTGGACCTTAACAGCACTTCTCACTACATATGGTAATGAGCAGTGAGAATTCAGTCTTGATCTCCATTTTTTTAATCTAAAGGATAGGCCCACAGAGATAACTGAGGGCAAAATTTACTTACCATCTTCTTGCCAAGAAAGAACATTGTACACAGAAGTGTTTTGTTTCAAAGTTATTACTGGCTGCTCCACAGAAGAATTACACAGGCTGCAGAATATCACATATAAAAGGACCACTGTACAGTGCACTTTTTCTAAAACACCAGTTTTTCTATACAGATGGCAGAATTCACCCTCACTTTAATATGTGGTATGCCCCTGGTTTTCTTGTATTCACAATCCTTCAGAAGATATCATTTTTCACATTCTTTCTTGGGGGTTTTAGAAAGAATGAATTCATCCACAACAGATCGGAATATATTCTCCCTTGGAACTCTCTCCCTCTTGAGTCCAGCATGTTTTCAAGGATGCTTTAGAACAAAACCAGACTGCTTTGCAACTTTGGCTGAGGAAAAGGAGACACTGAAATACTTTATTTGGAATGTCCTGCATCCTTAACTCTTAATTCTATTTTCTCTTTAATATTCTTCTTCTAAAGCCTGTTCTCATCAATAATGCTGCTATTAGAATGGCTACAAGCCAAAAAGGAAAAAGTACATTTTTCTCTACCTCTTCTCCATTTCCTAACTGCCACTACAGTAATGTTCTTTGTATAAATACACAGGCCTAATGGTGGATGGGAGGAGAAACAATAGGGTATGTTAGCTGTCATTAGACACATGAGTCCTGTTAGAAGTACTCCTGCTACTACAGCAGCAGCAGGAGTAGCTGTGTTTTATCGGAAGATTTATTGTCAAAACTACATGATCTTTCTCCTGTGGTGTGATACAGTGCTCTAAATGTACATTTTTTTGTGTGAGTCTTGCTGCAAGTCTCAAGTTGCTACACTCTTCTTTATAAAATGCCCCTCTGTATGATATTACTGCTCATTTGAAATGTTACTGGCATCCTGCTAACTTGATTCATGTGAGTTCTCCCTAATGCTCTCATTAATGCATCATCTTAATACACATGACATGGGACATGTCATCCCCACATTCTGCAAGGCTTCCCTGAACCCCCAAGAGGACCATGTGCCTTTGGTGGTCAGCCACATCATTCTCTCTTAACAAAACTGAAAAACAAACCATAATTGACTGAACAATTATCTAAGAAAAATAGCCGATATAAGTTTAAATTCTAATGTTTCTCCACTAATGATATCCCATGTTTTACGTATATTCTGAGTGTCAATTTTGTAAACACAATATCTTAATCTTTGTGTTGGCAATTTAGTTCACAGCTGTGTAACATGTAAATTACTTCTGTAGGAAAACAGCAAACATATTTATTTTGCCTTATTCCTATTTTCACTTCAGAAGTGTTAAATGAAAAAACTGAGTCATAGCATCTATTTTAAATATCAAATAAGGTTAATAAGTGTAAATTTTGGTGTTGGGGCTGATTTTTTTGTATAAATATATTAGTAAATGTGAAGATGTGGGCAAAATGAAATCCTTATTTCAATATTTCTGATAAATAAAAAACAACACACATAAAACAGACCTGAAAGCAGTGAAATTGAACAGGCACAGAAGAACAGGGCCTTCCATGACACTCAGTGATTGATTAGCCAATGAAATGGATCAAACTGTGTCCTCACACCAGCCCTGACCACCAGCCCTGAAAGGACAATTGCTGGCAGCACTACCTAGCAACACAACCAGGCCATCTGCTTACGCACATCAGGTGCAGGACAGCTGCTACGAGGTATCACATCTGCTGGGTGGTGGTACAACATACGGTGTCATGACATCAGCACTTTTCCTTAGAGATCTGCAAGCAGTTATCCTGCACCAGCTCTCTGTTTGGAAAGGCGTTGGATAGGGTATAAGTAGATACTGTTGTGGTTTGTTCCTCCCTGCACCAGCCTGTGCCTTGCAAAGCCAAGCATCATTCTGCAAGGCAAGTATGCAGCTGGACATATCCCAGTCCTTATCCGGACATGCTAGGATATATGATGTGTAATGGGATCAGTTGCATCCTATGTTGAGGTTACTCTATATTGTCTGCTTTTGGACCACTGAAAATATAGATTGACCTGCAAAGAAAGAGAAAGTGTCAGTTGGCACTTTTTGGCCTCTCCATCTACAGGCCCTGTTACTAGCCCCTTCACATCAGCGTGAGACATAGGAGTGGCATGAAAGTACACAGAGAGGCAGGTGGCATGGAGATTAATCTGCAGAAAATACAAATGAGAAGGGAGTGGAAAATCAACTGAAAGTAAACGTTGACTAAATGCCTGTATCAACATACACCTGACCCTTGTTTTCAAAATGCCATGGAACAGACAAACATGTTTGAAGCAAATCTTCCCAGCAGACTTCTGCCCTGGTGTCACTCAAACCTGAACACTGTTAATCATTAGCAGAGATGAAAAGTCTAGCAGGGGTGAAGCAGAGAAACAGAGCTCAGCTCATAAATAGCAGCTGCTTCCAAGAACCACCTAATGACTGCATCTTAGAAATCAGGCAGAGGCTGTCCAAATCCATTAAGGCACTTAGCATACACATGTGTAACAGACCTGTCATATTGGGTGAGGGAGGAGAGAGAACAATAATCCTCAAATGCTGGGAAAATACGTACAATTGCAGACAGTTTCATGCTTTCTAAACAGTTCATGACATCTCAGCTGCTCCATTTAACCTTCATTTTAAAGATGTTATTGTTCAACAGATAAATTAGCTAATAGTTAAGACTTACCACATTAGTTAAAACCTTTTGGCCAAGCAAGAAACATTTATTTTGTTATTCCTTTCTTGGGATTTTGAAAATATTACGAAACCATTTTAAATTTAAGGGGCTTCCTCCTTCACAGTAATATCATATGGATTAACAAAATTAAAATGTGGGTAGCAGTATGAAGATCTAGAGCTCTGAAGCAGTGTAAAATGCAAATAGCCATTTAGATTGGGGTCTGCAGCTTAACAGCCAAAATAAATTTTGTTATGTTGACAGGGATAATAATGAAGACAATAAAAAGGTGAGTGTAAACTAAAAACATCACCTACAAACAAGGAAGAAGGGCTTGATTTCTTTTTCCTGCATTTTAACACACAAAGGCAACTGACTTTCAGTGTAGCTTTCCAGAAAATGGTGGAGCTTTGTCAGGAGTTAATTCAGCCATTCTGCTGCTAAGCTTGCTCAGATAAACTGTTGCACATCGGGGTCTATCCTGGTGTTCAGAAAGGAATGGAAACTTGGAAAGAAGTCAGTGGTTCTTGCTGTGGATCTCTGGAAAACTTAACTGATAAGAATGGTGATATTGATTTTTTTTTTTTTTTGTGATACTGATATTTTCAGATTATAGAGCTTGAAGTAGAGAATTTTACCTTGTGTATATGAACAAAAATGTGTAGTAATCCCTTAATATTCTCTTTATCTTATCAAATTGCAATGGGTAATTTACCCTAGTACAGGTTTCACCCTCTCCCAGGTAAGTAGTGATGAAGAGTTGCTGGTATACAGGCACCCTTTTGCAGCCAATATCATATGCGGTGATAAGGCCAAAAATCAGACTAAAATGAAATTGCTATTGAAATAAATTCCCCATGAGAAACCACTGGTATGGGTTACAGGAGCCTTGAATGACTCAGAAATTACAAGTACTGTTTCCTGTACACTTTATTCTACAGATCCAGACTGTGTCTCCAAGGCTTTAACCTTGCTTACTTTCAAAGGCCCATTTTAAAGAATAGTTTAGGTTTGAGGGGATTGTATTTGGGCATGTACGAACGCTCCCAGGTTCTATGTGGATCTCCCTCAGGGTTTTAGGTGAATGCTGCTCCTGGTGTTATTTCCAAGTACAATACAGAACTACAGGTATCTCACAAAAGGACTATGAGAAGCAGTGGTGGATAAATAGTCCTTCTATTCCTATCAACAATCTCTGGGAAACAGAAGTGAGACCTACTATGCAGTACTTTTGCTGACACACTCAACTTAAATGAAAAGTGATGGAACCTTTTATGTAATGACACAAAAATCTCTCAGTTTAGGGAATGTATGTTATAAATCAGTGTTCTATAAATATTTTCTCTATATAATGTTTGATAGGAAAGACTCAGATCTGGCAAACTTTCATAGCAAAAAATAAATGTTGTGCTTGAATATATACTATTACAGCTGTTTGTAGAAAACCACAGCAACTAACCACTCCCTATGTTGTCCCTTTTTAGGGTTTGTTAGAGTTGCTATGAATCCAGCGTTGTTGCTCATCCTTCAAAACCTTTTCCATAAGCAACTCATGTGGGACTCTCGCACAGTGGACATCCTTTCCCTTCTCTCTTGTTCCTCAGCCACAACAGAGTCTCTTGTTTAGGCAAACTGATTTTCTTAGATTTCTATCAGAACCATTGGAAGTTTTTCCCTTACATGGAGATAAGAGATAAGACTGGGGCATGTCTCATGCACCTTGACTGCAGCTTCCAATTAGTTAATGAAATGTTAAGATGTTCAGAGAATTTTTCAATCCTGGGTGATGGAATCATTTCGAGCTTTCTGCTGTCCACGGAGTTGGACTGGAGGGTGAGTGTGGCAGCAGCTGCTCAGGACAGCAAGTATCTCCACAATAGATTCAGTGCTGTACTTTATCTGCATCCTGATGGACAAGGTCAAAGAAGCAAGCAGACAGCTCTGAATATCAACTTTCTTTTTTGTTTTAAGTTTTGCTAGAAAACTTACATGCAATAATTTCCCCAAAATTAAACTGCCAGTATTTTTGTTTGCTTATGGCTGCACTTTGTGAACTCTGTGGTGGCAGAAAGCTCTTTCCTGCAGGGAAAAATTGTCACTATCGACCATGTCCTGGCACTGAGAAGTGTCAACCAATGAAAGAGCAGTTAGGTGTCCAGAAGGAACACCACAAATGGTTTGTATTGATTCTGCTGGTTTGATTTGCCAAAAGAAAAGTAGTTTACTCAGCACTTCCTTCCCATCTGTGTCTTAGAGCTCTCAAGCATTACTCCTCTTTCTGCTTGTTTGTGATAGAAGAGTGATAAAAAGCAGAGTCACTCAAAATTTTTTCCTTTTTTTTTTTTTTTTTTTCCCTTGCAACATATCATCCAGCAATCATACTGAGAAAGAAGTAGGCACACCAAATCAGAGGGCAGCTGTAGCATTCATTATCTCTTTTCATCACAGACTCCTTTCTCTGGCCTGAGTTGGCTAGAAGTGACTCCTGAAATACAGCGACAACTAATGTTTAGGACAGTGGAATAAACTGGTACTGTCCTTTTCCCACAGATAAGAGTAACTCTTATTTCTGTCTAAATTTGGCAGTGTTTCTATGCTGTTCAGGATGTTTGCACTGAAATATTTAATTTACAGCAGGTAACAATTACAAGACAGAAGCTCATCATGGTATGACACGTGGCATATCACGATTTTACATACAGAGAATCAAATGCTTTAAATCCATGAAATCACAACAACCACTCTTCTGACTGCTATCTTGGGTAAAATTACAGTGCATTATTATTTCCCATCCTTTTTACTCACTTCCTCGAACTCTCCATATCTGTAAGCCTCTTCGAGGGGACTCAGCAAAAAATTCAGCAATTTCACATTTGAAGTGAAAAAAAGAATGAAATTATTCCTGTACCAAAAAACAAACAAGCAAGCAAACAAACAAACAAATACAACCACATAGATTCTTTCTGATACATATTTACTCAAACAGAATTACCTGCTTTGCTCCAGTAAGTTACATCAAAGCGTCATCCACTGAGCATTTCATAACATGGTGCTCCATACCAGGAATTCAGTATTAGACCAGAATAATGTCAGTAATGCTAACAGTTTCTTTACAGCAGATCCATTCAGAGTTATCATCTCAGTACAATATTGACTGCAGGTACACATCAAGCAGATGCCTCGGGCTTTACTTAAAAAGGCCAAAACTGATGATGGCATGAAGACTGAAAGTGTCCATGAACTATACAGGAAAATGAACTTCCTCTTTATCTAGTTTATATGCCAATAGGGAAGGTGCATTTATAGGTTAACTACTGCACATGAATACGTTAGTAGCAACAGTGGAAGAAATGCCTTCTTGCATCTTTAAGCCAAAAATTCTGCGTCATTTCCTCTTGGACCAGAGCCCTGGTGCTGTGATTTATGCTCAGCCCTATTTGGTTACTGCAGTCCCATTGTACCTTGAGCTGTACAGATGCGGAACAGAAAGCTTAAGTGCAGGCAGCATTCACCAGGACTTTGACTGCAATACTTTCATCTGCAAGATGGGAGAGAGACTTAGCCTGATATACCAAAAGCATCAAAGCATCATTTCAAGTAAAGTCTTGGCAACAGCTTAGCCAGTTTTTCTTGAGCACATTCTGGTAGAGCTATGGAAAAAGACAGGAGAAAGTCTTCTATTGTCATTCCATTGTGGATGAACATATTTAATATTACTCTCATGTTTATATTCACTGTCTAGATATTCCAGTGAGAAAAGTACAGGCAGACAGAAGAGAGAAATCTGTTATCTCATGCAGTTTGCATTGCTTGTGCAGTCTCTAGAGTCTAAGGTGCTTTTTTTTTTTTCCTCTTTTTTTTTTTTTTTTCTCATAAGCAACAAATTCAGTTAACAAAAAGTGTTTTGGATTCAGCTCTCTTTGACTCATCTAGTAGACCTGAGTCCAGATGAGCCTCTCTCCAGCTGGAGAAATCTGAATTTTATGAGCTCTGTGAATCACTACAAGCTCTCCTCATTTGACTCTAGTCACCCAATTTCAGTTCTTTGAACATGAACCAATTCAGCAACAACGTGAAGGGTGGAGGCTATCTCTGTTGCAGAGCCTGGCTGTGGAGCAGTTAGTCATCTAGAAGCTGACAAAAGACTTCACAAGAAAGCTGAAATTAAGAAATAAGATTGCTAGTTTTTTCCAATTATTCAAAGAAGTACACTGAACATACAAACAGTACTTTCCTGAAACAGGCTATTTTGAAAACAAGCAATGTTTTCCAGCCAAGCTGATCACATTTGCTATCATTTTCTTGCAGTATTATTGACATCCACATTTTTAATGAAATCAGATTATGAATTGAAAAACATAAAGCTTACATTTTATCATGAGTTTCTAGAATGACTGTTACCATGGTTCCTTTGGCGCAGTGTGTGTTTTACCTCTAACTTTTTTTTCTAAATCAGGAGTATATCTGTCTTCAGCAGTTGAGATCAGCCAGTGATACACAGTCACTGGAGAAACACAAGCAAATCATACTGCTGAAGAGCATATGACTCTTCACCAAGTGTATAGAGAGTCAAGCTCTTCTGTCTTAAACCCATCAGCTAGATGTGATTGCACTGGATTCTCTTTCTGAGCTTGCTAATAAACACAAAAAAATTAATTTTGTTTTCTTTAGTAACATATCATCTAGAAGATCTGAATTTTATCACAGGCTCCACTCAGAACCTTTGTTGGAAATCTTGTTTGTGTTTTCTGTCAAAGCTTCTTTCAAAAATGTAGTAGCCTGGGGAAGATGCTCGTGTATCAGGCAGTGCCATCCAGCCAAGGACATGACTCTCAATAGAAGTTTTCTAGCAATTCCAGAGAAATCTAGAAAAATGTCCGACTCCATCACCTCACAAAATTATTATGGGTTGAAGCTGCACAAAAGCAGCATTGACAAATGTATACTCTCGAAGCATCTGTACTTCTTAGTGTAAAGTGGATGTATTTTTATATACAGAAGGCTCAATATAGTATATTTGAAATAAACATTTATCTTATTCTAACAGCATCTTCTTTAATGTCGTTATACTTACACTGCACTGTGTAGAACTGTGCTACTCCAGTGGTGCTCATCACTGTCAACCAATTCAGTACAAGTTAGAATCTAGAACTGCTATGAAAATGCACTTTGCTCTTACTGTGTTCATGCCTAATCAAGCAGGATGAAAGAGTAATCCCCAACCAGTACCACTTCAGATTTATGTGAGGCTTAACAATAGATAACCACCAAAATAAATCAATTGGCTTTAACTGTTTGCAGTCTTTCACAATGGAATGTCTTATCAAAACATCTGACACTGACTACCTTAATTTATTTCCTGAAATTAAATCTGATTCACAGTGCTGAAAAACATAGTGATTCACAAACCAAAGTTGATTTTGTACCAAGTCAACTGTGCTACGCAATTCCCACACACACACACACACACAAAAGCAGCTAGTGTTTAAATATGGATTAATTTCATCTAGATAAGTGTTTCCATCAAATTAACAAACTGTACTCCTGGAAGACATAGAATAAAATCTCAAGAAGTCTTTCAATCTAAATGTAGATTCCAAAGTATCGAGACATTTTTTAAACCTGAATGTTGGCTCCCAGCTCACTGCATTATCTAGTATCTGATATGTATGGGCTGTGCTTTCCAGTCAAATCCTGACCTCAAGGCAAATACAGATAGATAAATTATCCAAGGGATCAAGCACCTAATCTCATACAACTAATCCCTGTGTTATAAGTAAAAAAAAAAAAAAAAAAAAAAAAAAGTCTCTTCTAAACTGTTGTCTTACTCCTACATGTGCAGAAAGATGCTTTAATACCAACAGATCTTTGTTGTAAAGAAAAGTAATTCCAGCTGAATTTGTGTAGCTCATGGCCAAGATCTAATTCTTTTGTCTTCTCAAGATGCATTTTCTTATCCTAATCTTACATTTCTTGTACTCTCACCCAATGTCCCATTTTCAAGCAGCTGATTCGGAAACAAAATGAAGGTCACTTGCTCCAGTACTGCAGAGAGTCCACAGATCATGCCTGGGGACCAAGGCAGTACAACTGAAGATACCCATAGCTTTTATATCATCCTTCATTAAGAAGATTAGTCTTCTTTAAACAGAGAAGTGTTGAACCTTTTCTGTCTTGCTCTTTTTCTCCTTCTTTCTCTTGTTCTTACTAATACAGATGGGTTCATTAGGGGAAGTAAAGACTGGGATTCCCTAGAAAGGTAACAGAACAGTTTCTTCTGGCTGCTATCTCCAGGCAACTGGAGGAGAAGAAGGTTATCAAGAGTAATTAGCATGGATTCATCAGTGGAAGGTCATGCTCAACCAACCTAAAAGCCTTCTATGATGTTATCGCTGGTTAGGTGGATGGGTGAAGATCAGTGGATGTAGTCTATGTTGGATTCAGCAAGGTTTTGTTTTACTGTCTTCCACTATATCCCTATAACAAAGCTGAGGAAGTGTGGAATAGATGAGTGAACAGTGAGATGGGCTGAGAACTGGCTGACTAGCTGAGCTCTGGAAGTTGTGACTGGTGGGGCAGAGTCCAGCTGAAGGCCTGTATTTAGCAGCATTTCTCAGCAATCAAGCTGAATCTGGTCTTGTTCAACATCTCCATCAATGACCCTGATGAGGGTAGAGGTGCACCCTCAGCAAGTTTGCTGATGATACAAAGCTGGGAGGATGGCTGACACACCAAAAGTCTGTGCTGCCATCCAGCAAGACCTGAGCAGGCTGGAGAGTTGAGCAGAGAGGAACCAGATGAGGTTTAACAAAAGCAAGTGTAGATTTTTGCACCTAGGGAAGAATAACTGCAAGCACCAGTACAGGCTGGGGGATGTCCTGCTGGAGGGGAGCTCTGCAGGGAGGAACCTGGGCGTCTTGGTGGGCAGAATGTCAGCCATGAGCCAGCAGTGTGCCCTCGAGGCCAAAAAGACCAATGGCATCCTGGGGTGCATTAAAAGGATCATGGCCAGCAAGCCAAGGGAGGTGATCCTCCCTTCTACTCTGCCCTGGTCAGGCCTTACCTGGGCTATTGTGTCCAGTACTGGGCTCCCCTGTACAAAAAGACAGGGATCTCCTGGAGAGTGTCACAAAGGTGATAAAAGGCCTGGAGCATCTCCCCTGTGAGGAAAGGCTGAGTGACTTGGGCATATTCAGCCTTTTGAAAAGAAGACTGAGAGGTGATCTGACAAAATAAAAGGTCCGTAATTCATTTTGTCTCTCCAAGTTGTGAGGCAAGGAAACCCAGGTATCTGTCCAGGCAAGATACCCTGTGAGGGTATTTTCTACATCATTCTTCACCTTACCAAACAGCCATTTCCTACATAGTCAGTCTTCACCCATCTGAACCATATTTCAGAGCAGTCTTCATCGGAGTGTAACTGACTGAAACATTTGGCATCCATCCAGTACTGTTTAACCACTAGTCAATTCATGTACCAGCTCTGCTGAACAGGGCACAACACTGCTTTTTCTACCTGATGAAGGCACCATATGAACACTGTCTAAACTTCTCAGTGCGGTAATAGGCTGGGAAGCAGAAAGCTCTCCTCATCTTCAATAGGAATTTATTTTATTGATGGTGAGCAAACCCTATAAATCTAAATACAAGATTAATATTTACAGACACTCTTATGATTCGGGGGGAGGTAATCAACCTTTAACAGGCTGTAGAACTGTATGCATTGTAGATCTTCCCAGAATATGATCTCTAAAAAAGGAGGCACCTGTGCAAATTTTCTGAAATGATTAAATTTTCTTTATCTTTGATAGTGCTCTCATTACAAAATTCAGAAAATTACAATATATTTCGACTACTATCTGGAAGGATATTTATAGTCCTTTCTCCATTTTCCTTTCCTTTTCTCTTTGCTCAAAAGATCCTAAAAAGCAGAGCTAGTCAATAATATCCATCAAATGATAGTGGGAGAGGATTGAGAGAATAGTTGGTACAAAAGCCTTAATTCTGTCAGCATTTTCTGGAGTTTTTAATGCAAACAAAACCATGGGAAGTTGTTTTGCTCAAGTTTTGTCTTTTGAAACCTGGCTGTGTTTATTTTGGTGTGGTTCTTTTATTATTTATTATTTATTATTATTATTTTATTTTTATTTTAAAACACAAATACTTCAGCAGAAATATTTTGAAAGCAGGAAAAAAAAAAAAAAAAAAAGAAAAAGAAAAAAAAAAAAGAAAAAAAATCATCTTAGCTTGTGAAAAGTCCATTTCTGAAAAAGAACGATGACTCATTTTCCTGGCCATTCTCAGTGTTGATCCTCCCCTGCCAGTGTGGAACATGTTGTCAGTGAGTTATTTCAAAGAAGAAAATTACTCTCTTGCTCACTCTACTAGTCACCAGTCCAGCTTCTCTCAAAGAATATGATGGATACCAATTATTTTAGACTCAAACTGATTTAGTCCATAGCAAGGCTTATGAATACACCGTTGACAGTAGAAACAGTGAAACTAAGCTCCAAAAATAAATTCTTACATATGTGAAGGAAATTCCAGGCTACTACTGTTTGAAATAAAGCCTTTACTTTGAAGTTCTGCAGTGTGCAGCACTGGAAATGTTGAACATTCAAACCTGGGCAAGTTGAGTGAACAGTACTATGTTTATGGTTTATGGATGAACTCTCACTTTGGGTCTTTTCATTCAAATTAATATTTTGCCACAGTCCAATCCATTAGCAGTGTTATTGATAATTATATGCACCTAAGTACTAGTCAGCTGATATACGTAATTAAGTAATTAGATGTAACCGGACTATTTGCCAACAAAAACAACAATTACATTTAAAGCCCTGAATAAGTACTGCCCAGATTAGGGGAGCCATACAGAAATGTGCACTGTATTCATATCACTTGTTTGACCCATGAGAGCAGTTGTATAAAGACAGAGAAAAGCCTTGGCTCTGTTTCTTCAACATACCAAGCAGTGCAGCTGAACAGGCACAGTTGGTGTTTTTCTGCTGATTTTTGAGAAGATTTAATCTTGCAAGATAGCAGAACGATGGGATTCAAATCAGCTTCATAATGATCATGGGATGCTTTGGGGGGGATAGACATAATAGGGCATAGATTACTTTGCACATACAAGATAGCTAAAGGAAACACAGGTATACCACAATGTATTCTACTTCCTACAGACTAAAAAAATACCAGCCTCCTCATATTATGCAGACATCCCGGTCTTTGAGTATTATCTGAGCATACGATCCTCACTTAGAGATATATCTAACATGAATGAATGCGCCCAAGCTTGAAGTAATGCAAAGCATCTGCCCTGTCATAATCAGTTATTTCTTTTATTATTGTAAGCTTTGTTTCTAGTGGCTCAACGTGAAATTGTAAAAATGTGCTTTGAGGTCTATTTGTCCTTCAGTAATCTGCAGTTCAATTATATTGGTCTGCTGTTAGCATCCCTTAGTAAGCTCAAAATTCCTGAGAATAGGATAAGATCGAACTCAATGAAGTTACAGCTGTGAAAGTTCATAGTGTAGGAAGACATGGAAAGTAAACAGGTTTGTTTCTGACAGCAGAAGTAGCCTAAGCTTCCCAGGAAAATACAGTAATTTAGGCTTAATACATAGCATTTATATACAGAGAGAGAAAAAAAAAAAAAAAAAAAAAAAAAAAAAAAAAAAAAAAAAGATATTAAGCAGAAACAGTCAATGGCTCAACAAGGACTCATCCAATGTTTAAAGCATGTTTTGGAAATAAAAGAAGTAGTAATCACTAATGGACAGAAAGTGGTTCACTGGCTGCCTGGCCCTATCTTAGAAGACAGCCATGACTACTTTTTTTCTGCAAATACAGCTGCTGTTTGATTTTCTGACCCACTTGGATGGAACTATTTGCTAAGAAGGCTCTGTCCCACAGGCCATCATCTGTATCCTGTGATTTAGCCAAATCACTGGTTTTGCCAGAATCAAGACTCAGTGAATCTGCAGTGGTGGACTGCACAGGCAGTCTGGGATGGTGCTGAGATTAATTTGAGATTAAATGAGATAGATGAGAACAAGGAGATCCTCTTTATCATCTACAGCTTGCCAGAAGTAGAACTAGCAACAACCCTTACTCCTGGCCACTATCCCAAGAGGAAAGTTGCAGAAACATCGTAGTTATTATACAAGTCTAGAACAAGAGACAGGTGGTACATCAAGAGTGCCACAGTGCTCAGTCTACTGAGCCATGAAATCAGTGCAGCCTCGGGACAAAGATACTTGAGTGAATCAATACCTAGTTTGGGTCTTGTTATATTTGTTGGGGTTTTTTCCTCATTTTCCCAGAAGCTCTTGTTCCAGAAGTAATGTTGTAAACTCATAGTACTATTTTCATTCAGTATCGCAGTATTTTCAACTTAAAATAAATAAATAAATAAATAAATAAATAAATAAATAAATAAATAAATAAATAGGAGGCAAAGCACACTTCTAAAAAAGTAAGAAAGTTATGAAATTAAAAAGCAATTACTGGTTTCTTGAGAGTTCCAAAGTGACTAAAATACTGTGTATAATTACTCCGCTGTTCAGTTCAAAACTTCTACTGCATTTGAAGTACTTGTTTTATTCATGAATTGTTATGGTTTTATGATTATTTTTTTCATCAGTATTCTACATTATCACATCATGTAGAGCACTGGGAGTGACAGTTTCATGGATTGTTGATAATTCCAGATATACCTGTCTCAGAAGACAAGGAGAACTACATAACCCTGAGGACTTCTTGTTTCTGTTTTCCATTCAGAGGGAAAGATAAAACTGCTCACAGGTCAAAAAATGTCCCCTTTTTTTCCTTTCTGCTCATCCCTGCAGTGTATGTGCTACCTGGCCATCTTGCCTTCAGCATTAGAGTAAAGCCTTCAGTTCTCAACATTCTCTCATTTTATTTGATTTATTAGCCTAAGTTCCATTTATATTGTATTATATTGTGTCATCTTGAATTCCAATATTTTATTTAGTAAATTAGCTTTCCTCCTTAGATTGTCACCACTGTTTTGTTTTTGGGTCCATCTCCCCTTTTTCCCTTTCCTATTTCCTGGGGCATGCGTCCATGGGTGCCTCTGCCCCATTAGTCATGGATCTGTGCTGAAGCAGCCCATAAACCACAGACAGAATTAAACATCCACTTGTTTTGTTTTCAACTGAAGCTTCTGTAAGCATGGATAAGTCAAGGGCTCCTGTCACATATCTTTTAGATGTTTTCTTTTTCTTGACTTTGCAGGACTGGGCTATCTGGAATGAAAACTTTTCATTTGTTAAGAATTTGACGAATTGTGTTTAGTTTTTCTCTAAAAATAGACACTCCAGAGCTGAGTCATGGGACATATCCTGATGTAAACAGGGAACAAGAAGCACAGGCCAGCACAGAGTATTGCAACAGAAGCAAAAGTTTCAGCATTACTGTTTGGAAGAGACTTCCAAACAACTTCCACGAGTAGCAAAACTTTCAGCGTTTATCTCTCACCTGGCTTCCAGCGTAATAGTCATAATACTGGCACCTCCAGTCACTCCTTACAAGAGCCTGTATGAGCTTAGCACAATTTTACACTAACAACCTATGGGCTTTCCTGCAGTCCAAGCAAATGAAAAATTTCAGTGTCATCAGTGACCTCAGAATGCCTCCAAAAATCAGTGTCAGCCAAGAAAATGTGGTGTCTATTTTTTTTTTCTAATCCTTAACACAAGAAACATGAATGACTTACTGTTTTATATCTGTCACCCAAGTCATCTCAGTTTGGAATTCAAAGTCAGATGCATTAGTCACTGCTTACATTAGTCAACCTTTTCTTCAAAAGGGCAACATCTCAGCTTTGTCTGAACATATGTATGTACTGCAAACAGGCCTCATCTGGACTCCTACACATGGCTTGGCCACCAGCTGCCCACTCAGACACAGGGGCTGCATGGTAGGCTGGCCACATGGTGTTCTTAACAGGGCTGTTTCCCTGGTGCACTGCACAGCCACATCCTCACTTCAGAATGACTCCCCTTTCATTAACATAACTCATGCAACCAGTTCTTTAGAAGCAGAGCAAGGAGATCATGTCTGAAGATCTGCATCTATGAACAACAAATGCCAAATTACATTCAGAACGTTCACCCCAGTCTTCCACAGCTAGGATTTATAAGTGAGAGGTAACAATCCTTCAGACAATTTATTATTTCTTTCCAGAACTGGGCACTCAAATGAGTCCATGGTTCATGAGTCCATGGCTCTACATTTTGCTTTTGGAAATTCAGCTCTGAGTGTAAGTTGTGATAAACATCAGCTCATCTTTTTTTGTGGGTTTTACTCAACTGTAGCTTGCATTAGTAACATAGCTGAGATGAAAAACAGTTTTCTTAGCTGCTTTAAATCATGAGGTGCACCAGCAGATGTGCTCGTATTCTCCCAGTTGCAAGAAACATGCAAGCAACAAAGTTCTGCTGACCTCTTTTGATTACAAATCCATATTCACAGTACGGAAGGTACCTAGAGGGGAAGAGACTTTCCATTTCTTTCTGTAGACAGAGTTCTAATTTACTTCACATACCACAGCTGTTGTGACTACCTATCTTCCAGCAACACCCAAATTTGTACCAATGATAAAGATTACCCAGCAAGTGGCTGGTTGACTTAGAAGGTGGCATTTGGCAGAAGGCCAGACTGCTCCTGTAGTATTAATGTCTGTGAACTTTTGCAGTGTGGCAAAAGCAGGGTGACACAGCTGCACATCTTCTGCAGGAGATGATGCAAAGATAGTTTGAAGAAAGCTCTAGAAATGGTGGTATTTTATAGCTACTAAGAGAAAAAACTGATGACAGTTTCTTTTCCTACTGTGCCTGTATGTTGTCCTGGAAAGGCTGTCTCAAAAATATGCTGCTTTCTGATTATTTCATCCATCTGAATAATGGTTGAATTGACATGTAGTCAAACCAAATAACAGTAATAATTATAAAATAATCAAGAAAATTATGAGAAATAGTTCTTGTATACAAGCTGCCTCTATACAAGTAATCTTTACAAATGTCAAAAGAGCGGGCACATGCCAAATTATAGCATGGGCCATAGGGCAAGTTTAAGAATCAGCTGTGGAAGTTTTGCAGTCAGAGCAGCAGGAAGTTTTGATGAGTGCATCTTCTTCCACATCTACAACATCAAGTGCATCTACAACACAAGACTTAATAGCACTCACCGGGTCACTTGTTCCAGTCCATCAAGGTACATGACAACATTACACCTCTTTTATTCAGCACTGTCACTAAGGAAATGCAAACACACTGGCTAATTAACACATGCTGTGTTGATATGCTAGATTCTAAATGCAATCTTGTCAAGCAGTGGATTAAGTGAAATGATTAAAATTTGGATAAGACTGGTTAACCAGTTAATTTATATTCTGAACTGTTCTCAAAATTAGATTTCACGCTTTGAAGGGGCAGAGAAAATATGGCTTAATATAAGAGGTACGCTTTTTCTCCCATTGTGGATTGCTTTTTTGCAGAATTTACCTCAAAGTTACTCTAATACAGCACTGTATCCTAATACAAATGAATTTGGAAATCTGCAGTGGCGAGTATACTATCAGATACAGAAAACAAATACACAGAGAGATCAGCACAAGATCTTTCTGAAGTTATGAGAAAAAATATCACACTGAACACTGCAGCTGATTTGCTGTTATGAGCTCTTAGTTATATATGCATGTATAGGCCTAATGACATGTAGCTATGAGTGCACAAGATAGCATTTGCATTGATATCACTAGTTAAGGAGATCAAGTCCACAGTTAGAACAAAAATAGATTTTAATTACAAGTGGAGGTTATGTAAGTGCATATGGAATAATCAGATCCTTTCTAGTGAAAACCTGAATGCTTATTCATGAAACCATAGAGAGCTCTAGCAACATCCAGTTCAATAAGAGAATAGAATATTCTTTCTATTTTTTAAGTACCTGATAATACGAAAATGCAAGTGAAGTGAATCATACGTGAATGCATGTAGACTTCATTTCTGAAAATCATACCAGCACATCACTGACTGATGCATGATTTTTTTAAAGTAAGGCACTGCATAAAGCAGTAAGTGAATGAATTTAGCCTCTTGTCTCTACTATGGTAATACCATGGTAAGGAAAATCATGTCATTTCTCTGAAAAACTGCAGATGGCAGAAAGATGAAGACCATTGTTTTATAAACAATACACAAGGTGTCCTTTAGCTGAACTGCTCCCTTTTTTTTCTGTCTTTGGTATCGCTAATAGCAAGGTATACTGGAATTCCTGTGCTTCTGCTTTTTAAGCCTCTGCTCAGGAATGTGCCAACTTCGTAAATTAAAAAAGGGGCCCAGTTACATGCTCCAGCCAATAGTTACTGTGATGGTTCGATTACAAGGCAAAATTCTGATTGTACACAGTGCATGCACGTAAATTCACTTGATTTTTACTGTAAAAGGAAGGAACACACCTGATCAGAATAAAAAGTAACACTTAGGGTGCCACTGCAGAGATCACAGTTGGTAATACTCCCTGAAGGATGATGCCTCAGAAGTACTTGATAAACATCTCATGAGAGGAACAAAGAAATGTAAAATAAAATAATATTTCTACTTACATTTCTTTCTATGGCAACAATAATATGGCATCTGTACGGGACTGTGTGTGTGAATGAAAAACAGATAGGAGATCTAGGAAGTAAGGTCTAGGAAGGTAAGTTGTCTTTGGAACTTAGTTTCATCACAAGAACTCCTAAGAAAAGGAGTTTTCCAATTCCTCTATGTTGATGTTTCCTAAGTAACTCCTCACATAAAAATAATGAAGTTTCATTATGAAATATTTTGAAAGAAAAACTGTGTCTCAGTTTTGACTTGTAAACTGAAGACGCAGATTCCCTCAAAAAATCATCATTCTGTTCCACAGAACGACTACATTCAGACTGCAAGTTGATTACAGATAATTTGTAAATCTCATGTATATACCTTTTTTGGGAACCTTCTGTATCTAATTCCTTGAAAAATGCCTTATGAAATTTTATTACACTGACCTCTATAAAGTTTGCTGCAAGGAAAATATAGAGTATGGCAAGATTAGTGTTAAAATTGAGAAGCAGGAACACCCTCCTTCTGGAATATTACTATTCTAAGTACTGTTCTTTACAATAGTTCTACCTTGTTTCCTTTTTTTTTTCTGTCTCACTTCAACTAATTTCACTTACAAAGTTATCTGAGTGTCACGATGTAATGTCTAAAGAAAATTTTTCTGCCTTTTATCTAATTCAAAGATCTCAGGGGTTCCTGCGGGTGATGCCATTTAAGTACAGCTAAAGATAATTCACAGGTTTCACAATTCATCACTTTAACTCAGGTAAGTTTAGGAGGGCATATAGGTTCTCCTAAATCTCCTGTACTCCTACACACTGGTTTTGTGATCAAAGAATCATAGAGCCACAGAATCACAGAATTATGAAATGTCTTGTGTTGGAAGGGAACTTTAAGACTATCTAGATACAACCCCCCTACTACAGGCAGGGACACCTTGCTCTAGACTGAGTTGCTCACAGTCCCATCCAGCCTGGCCTTGAATGCTTCCAGCGAGGGGGCATCCACAGGCTCTCTGGTCAATCTGTCCTTGTGTCTCACTAACTTCACAATAAATAATTTCTTCCTAATAACTAGTGTAAATCTACCGTCTTCCAGTTTAGCCATTTCCCCTCATTCTGCTGCTACCTGCCCACGTAAGAAGTCCCTCCCCAGCTTTCCTGTAGACTCCTTCAGGTACTGGAAGGATGCTATAAGGTCTCCTCAGAGCCTTCTCCTTTCCAGGCTGAAAAGTCCCATCTCTCTCAGCCTGTCCTCATAGGGGAGGTGCTCCAGGCCTCTGATCATCTTCTTGGCCCTCCTCTGAATCCACTCTTCTTGTGTTATCTTAAATTAAGACCAAGCCATCTTAAGACTTCTCTGCAGTAAGAGTAGGTAGATAAAACTGAATTTTGCAAACTCAGAGTGGGACTGTGAACTACTAGGTGGGCTCTGTAGAGAGCCAAGATTCTCCTTTGATGAGAATGGGGTGGGAGTGCCACATGCTGCTGCATTGCTTTGACTTGCAGAAGCCATGCTGGTAGTTGTTGCAAAGTCACCTTCTGACAGACAGTTCTGCCAGAGCGCTATCACAGGCACTGTAACAGGACCATGGGCCTTCTGTTTGCCCATGAATATGCTCTGTTTTTTCATATGCCTACAGCTGTATCTGAAACAACACTCCCAATGTAAATACAGCATACCCTTAGTCACAGCAACTTGTTGGATCAGCCAAAATAGTTTTATACCCAGAACCAATTCCAAGTCTCAGACAGAATTCACCCAGATATAATAGCCAAAGTATCTCTGTAAAAAGTTGATGGGGAAACAGAAAAGACTTGAGAAATGTTTTTGTACTGAGCTAAATTTCTTTCTGAGAGTTAGATTACCTGTATTTGGGGACCCTTTTGGAAAGATCAAGTGGAGAAAATATACATGTTTTTTTCACACTGGAGTTCTATCCTAAAAGTGTTACATGGGTTGCATGCTGCAATTGAACAGATGAGTCTTAGTGAAGGCAAAAAAAAAAGGCAACTGTAAGAAGCTGGAACAATTCTTGGCTCAAAGCTTGTTCAGTGGCAGCCATCCGAGACATAACCTGCTCAACAAGCTTTTGGGGTTAATGGTTACCATGAGCACAGTGGTAAGAGAAACATACGTGGCTGGGCAACCAGGAGAAACTGTTTTTGGCTGTTGATCCTTGTGGGTATTCAAGCTGACTTATGGGGACAGTCTCAGAGGAGACACGATGCAGTCAGTGCACATACCTAGGAGCTCACCTCATGACAATTGCATGATCAACTGCAAATTACCCAAAGGGGTGGGGATATGTACTGTTGCCCCTCATGAACAGAACATAAATGCCCCTGACAACTAAGGCAAGCCCTTATGAACCAAACAGATGTGCCCCTGACAACGAGTTGCTGTCCCTGGCAGCAGGAAGTACTGCCCTACAGAACTGTTACTTTCAAAAGAAAGTGAATAGAATGAGTGAACAGAAAATACAATGCCAGCATAAACTAATCAGTTATTTGTGTTGCAAGGAAACAGGCTGGTGTATTTGCTGGAACTGTGTCAAAATCCAAAACTTCATTACTTTGTGCAATGATTGACTGTCTTCTCCCTTTTACCAGTTTTGCATCTGATGCGTTATGTTCACTGGAATATACTTCCAACTCATCATGGTCTGGAATGCAAGCCAGGGCAAATGAGAAGCCATAACCAGTGCTTTGGAGATGATACATCTTGTGATTGTAGGAGTTAGGCCTGCCATTATGAGAGCAGAAGTAGGGTTTTGTTTTCATTTTTAATTATTTTCATTAAGCAATCAGAAAGTATTATGACTAACAAAGCAGAAAGTTATTGTTGCCAGATATTCAAAATGTTATTCTGATGTTCCAGACACCACATTCCTTAATTTTGTCTGAATTGAATGAAAAGTGTATTTTGTCCTTGCTAGAGCCACATATTATTTCCTATTTTCTCTTTTCCGTACGATTTCCTTACTTTTCCACAGCAGGTCTTCTATCAAATCTACAGTGGCTGTGATATCCATGGTAAAGACTGTATGAGTGAGGACTCAGCATTCAGAGTTGAAAGGAAATAGTACATTTTGCTATTTATTTTAGTCTCCACTTGAGTACACAGTCCTATGCTATGTTCTGTTGTCTGCTAGGAATAGAAAATAAAAAACAAAAAAGAGAAACAGGTTTGCCATTCGTAAAGGAAACTGGACATAAGAAGTACTATCACATTTTCTTTTTTTTTCTTTTTTTCTTTTTTCTTTTTTATTTTTTTTCCTACAAGTAGAAAAGAAATCATCTAAAAGAGCAATTTCTTTGTCTTCCTCTGCTTTAAACATTTGCTGCCAGGGATCCCATATGTAACCAGTGAAGAGGCAGTGGCAGCTGCTGTGGTAGCTTGCTTACAGAAGACAAAATGTTATTGCATCTCTTTCACTCATTCTGTTGATTTCAGAGTAAAGGTGGGTTCCCTTCCTGAGCAGGGGATTCCTACGTCCTCCTGGGATGCTAGGCACTGTCTGCTTTTCCTAATAATGTGGAAAGAAAAGCATTCAGTATCAGAATGTTCATCTGTTGTTAGTAAGGATTTTGCTGTATTTAGGCCTGCTTCTTGGAAGATGGTTGTTCTGCTGCTGGACTTAGTGTCTGCTGACTGTGCCAGAGGTAAGCAGTGTCATTTCCTCACTGAAAACAGTCCCTTCCAGAGACATATGGGATATGTTTTTGTTTAGAGATCAGTTTCTTGTTTAGCGAGTTTTGAAAAGACAATGGAGCAGCATTACTGAAGTTACATTCTCAGTTCAGTTCAAACTGTCCGTCTTAGCTCCGTGCTAAAACACAGGTCAGATTAGACTTGTTTGCTAACAGTGCTCTTCGCTGTTGCTCCAAGATTTTTGTAACATTCTAAATGGTATGATCATAATTTATTGTGATCACTTGTAACATCTCCACTTAACATCTTAATGTTTGAAAAAGTTTTTACAAACCCACAGATAATTCACACTCATCAGGTAAGTAAGTGAACTTTGGTGCCTTTTCAAGTCACCTAACTTAAGTTCCCTGGAAACAAAGAATCTTACAGCAATATATACATATATATATTTAAATTTAAAATGTTCTTACAGTAACTAACAAACCAACAATCGAAAAAGGCAGTTTAGAACAGTTTTGATAGCCCTCACAGCCAAAATGAAGGTTCCCTTCCCCTAATGAATAAGCAAGAAACCCATGAGAATTTGTCTAAGGAAATTAGGAAGAGAAGCTGGAAACAAAATTGAGAGTCTAAATGTATCATAACTGCTACATCACTGGCAGTGGTTCAGCACTACAGTCAAAGAAAATTACAACTGTTCAGTGTGAATTTTTGGAGCTATCTTAACTGTTCTGTAATGCATGAGCTGAAATAACAGCAGCAAGCCTGCTAAAGGAAGCATGAGACGCAGCCCACTCTGAAAACACTGGAAGATACAGATTGAGTCAGAACTTACTTAAGAAATTAATTATGGAATAGCTGGAGCAGGTACAAAAGGGACTTCTCATCGATCACAAAGAACGCAATGCTATACAGAAAGAACTGGGAAATTAAATATCTGTTTCAAAGGGCTGAGTTGATTACCATGAGCACAATTCGCAGGCCAGATCTCTTCCCTCAAGGAAACTGTTTGGCTAAATCAAAAGAATTCTGGATACATTTGTAAGACAACTAATCCTTGGAGAAATGAGGCCTGAGAAACAGGGACTAAAATAGAAGATTTAATGAAAATGCCACTATGGCAAAATAACTCTTCCGGCAGTTATGAGACAGATACTCATGAAAGCTGTAATGAGTTTGATGAGTAACTTGCTTTTAATCATCCGGCTTTTGCATGATTACTTTTTAAAATATGCAATTTGGTAATATCATGGGCAAGGGGGGAAAAAAAGAAAGAAAGAAAAAAAAAAAGTAGCAGCTGGAGAATATAGCAGGAAACCTGAAGTAATTGGGACTTCAGAAATACTACTTGTTTGCATATTAGTCAGTTATTAAATGGTTTGTTTCATACATATCCTGATTAGACATTAACTGGGATGTTAAATGCCAGATTTGCTCAGATCACCAAAGGAAGCCGATAAGCACTGCATGAATAATTTAACATTTACAAAAAAATTTGTAAAAGTCTACTAGGATCCAGTTCCCCCTGGCTCCAGTGATATGAAACTCACAAGACCAAATGCCTTCTAACTCTGTTTCTATTTTGGTGTTAGTGAAAATGGCTTCAAAATGGACTTTCTCGTGCAATCACTCCAATTTAGGCTATCTCCAAGCAATTTTTTATCAGTAAATGCAGTATCTCTATCAAGAAGTGTCCATTTTTTACTATATACAAACTGAATTTACAAACAGCTGTAGTAAAAAAATACAACAGAACAGCTTTTCTGTATGTAATGGATGTTACTGCTCCATTTAAGGCAATCAGACTTGGGCCTATGCTATGAGACATCCCTGAAGGCTTAGGTGGATTGGGTCATTCAAAAATCCAAACCAGCTGCAGATATAAGCTGGACACCAGGTTTATCTATCCTGACAATTCCCATATTCCTATATACCTATACAGAGGGAAACTGGCTCAAAGTAGCAGACTGCAATAGTTACAGCACGTAGAGACCAACAGAGGGGAGTTTATAGAACTACACTTTTGGACCTGGGTGACTACAGTTCCCTAGATGCACTACAATCACCTAATATTTTGCAGGACATTTTGGCTAAGAAACCATTAATGTAAAGTTTTGATTAACAAATGAACCAGATAGTCTTGTTATTGTCCCATGTATTTCTAACTAAGAATACTTATGGAGTTGCTTTTCTGGTTCAAAGTGTTGAGACCCTAACAGCTTTCAAGCATTCTGAAAGATCAGATCTTGTCTGAGCTCTCTCCCTTCCTTGCCAAATATCAATAGCCTTCAGGAATCTTCTTCCCTTTCTCTGTTCTTGGTTTCTAGACTGACTCTCCTATCCGTCTTGATATCTTAATAGGTCATCTTAAACTACACAGTTAAAATCCAGACTTGGAAAACTGTCATATATACCACAAGCCAGGGTTAAGTTCTGTTGCCCTTCAGTGGAAATCAGAGTTTACTCGGGCTGAAAAGGTTTCTTAAGCATTGGATGGAAGAAGTACTTTTCCTGATGGTTTCTCCTTCCTGTTTAAGAAGGATGACAAAAGGAGTATATTCTGGACACTCAGTGTATTAGAATTAAAATCAAAAAGCAACACATTATCTACATCACAATGTAGCATGATGTATGCAAATCATCAGAGTTGTGTATTAATCCCCCACAAGTTTATCAGCCAGATCATATTTTCCTCCACAGTAATATTTTGAGCAAGTCCTACCCTGGACTGTGCATTCTGCAATCTACTGTAGTGATGTTTTCAGCAGTATATTCTTTTGTTAAACTTCTTCACTAATCTTTAGCTGCAACACAGATCAAGACTGAGCCGTAATGCAACAGGTACAGAGCAGCAAGCTGTCTTTGGACAGGGATGCCTGCCTTGTACTCCAAGCAAGTCGCAGGCCGGAAGAATTGAAAGGCAAGACATGAAATCTATGAATAAGATTGTAAGTTGCAATGACTCAGCCTACGTAATTAGTATTAGATGATGGCTTTCATGTTCTTACTCTACATAAGGAGAAGTGCACTGGAGGAATACCAAAGAAAGTTTGCTTCAAAAAATCTGAAGTCTTTCATGGGAAATTTTGTGCCAAAGGAATGATTAATTCACTCAGGCTCGGGGCATAGCATTTAGCATCCCCTTACAGAACTGACTGAACACAGGGCTAGGTCTCCCATGCTAGAGATTTCTGGGATTCATGAGGAGGAAAGAATGATCAGTCTAAATTCTGTCTACAAGAATTCTCTCTTTTGTATATATACATATCTATATATACACACATATGTATGTGTGTACTCTCTCAAATATTTGATTACTTCTGCAAAAGAAAGAGTACAGTGTATGTTTATGGTGCATGTGACGGATGACAATAAACTGCAATACTTTCATGTCGCTGCAGTGGAAATTCTAAGTCATGGTCTGAAGCAGTAATTGAGCGCCTGCTAGGAAGGCATGGCCAACCCAGGGGAACACAGGTGCAGGCAATGTACCTGAGTGACTGGAAGGGATGCAGCCAAGATCCACCCCTTCCCAGATCTCATTTAAGGGTTAGCAACAGAAACAAGGGCTTGCTGGAGAGCTCTGCTTACTTGAGGTCTTCTGAAGGTAAGCAGTCCTTTTCTTCATTTCTGTATTTGCTGCACTTGGGCTTGTTCTCATTTGCTGTAGCCAGAGATTTTGCTACTCCACCGTTTTCTTGGCACTCTCCATCCCATTATAGCATTACGGTAGTCAAGGGTGAATAGAGGTGAAAAGAATGGCTTTATCCAGTTCTCATATATACAAACCAATGAATTAATCTCTAAATTAAAAACACATTACTTTATCATGAATATGATGGTAGCTTCATAATCCAGTGGAATAGCAGAAGAAACTCACTAGGCTGACAAGCCAAGTTTTGACAAATCAGTTTTGGAAAGTTTAACTTAGATTTCATGTTTTCAAGCAGACACTGAAAACAGGATACTCTTTCAGTGATAATTTTCTTAATATTTTCCTACTAATTAATATGTCTTGAATGAAATGTTCTCAGATATTTTGAAGGATTCAAGTTATTCTTTACACTTCAACTACTATGCACAACACTTTTGTATTTGCTAGGCCCAGCTAGGTTAGTAACAAGATACAATAAACCCTGGTACATCAAATACTAAAGCTCAACTAAATACAGCTTCTTCCTGCAGAGGAGAGATCTTGTATTCATTTACTTGCAAGGCTCCAAACCCAGGATTACATTCACAAAGCAAAAATAAATCATACCTAAGAAAATATGATGTCTTTCCCAGCTCAGACTTTTTTTTTTTTTTTTTTTTGTCAACTGCTCTTTCCATCAGTGTATTTTTTTTCTCCCTGCTCTTGATCACCTTCCCTGGCTTTAACTCTTTCCCCTGTCATTCATTTCTTCGTTTCCTCTCCTGCTTTCCTAGTACCTGCTGTATGCCAGGGGCATCTGTGTTCCCTGTGTTCTCCAGCAACATGGCTACCTGCCCAAAGGTTCCTTGGCAGGCAGCTGCAGCAGACTTGCTTCACTCACCTCACTTGGCCATGGTTGGGGCACAGCATCTTTCATACTCGGAAGTAAACAGCTGAGCTCTGACAAGCCTCCGCTGCTCTGATGAGAACTGACTTTCTTTTAGTTTTCTCAGTTCTCTGAATTACTTTTTGCAGTGATGACGCAAGACAAACTTTGGTTCTGAGCATGTATTCTTCCTGCCAAACTTTATGGCCTTGTTTGGGCGTGCAGAGCTTCAAGTGAATGACTGCATTGCTTGTATTTACATGGAGGAAAACACTTATTTTTTAAATGTTTGCCCAAAATGTTTAAGCCTAAATGTGCCAGGCAAAAACAAAGATAAGTTTCAACTATTTGATCAGTTTAAAACATTTTAATCTGAAAAAAAATTAAGAACTGAAGTAAAAAAACTAGGAAGAAATGTTCAGAAGGTACAGGCAAATGTAATGAAATAAAATAAATGGAAAATCTATAACTAGAAAAAAAGTCTTCTCAGAATTGAAATTTGATTAGCTGTAGAATATTGCTCCTTTGGGGATGGTGTAAGCTTGATGACTCATCATTTAGCCTATAAAAATAAAAAAAAAAAAATTAGAAACATATGTCCTACCGAATAATATCCCTGTGCTCTCAGAATGATGAACCAGATGACTGCATGTGACTTTTCCATCTGTAATATCCATGAGTCTAAGAGAATGTCTGCATTACTGTGCTATGGAATTCAAGACAGCAGAATGGCAGTAAGGAGCAAGCACATTGTCCTTTGGAATGACCTGAAAAGAATGGGTATTCAAACAGTTTAGCACTTCTACCTGCAACACAGCATCTTCTCTCCATACAGCAGCACTGCTGTCTCTGAGGCCTTATCATGCTTCTTACTCGCTAGCAAACCTACACCTCTCCTCCCCCAGCAGTCAAGAAAACTTTGGAAGCTGCTTTACTGATGATTCAAGAAGCAGAACTAATTTGCAGTTTAAATGGTCACACAAAGTGCAAACCTCAGGAGTGCTCTTAATTGGCATGAGAAAGAAAGAAAGGTCAGATTAAAAGTTTCTACAAATTGCTTCCTGCAGCAGTGGAAGCAGATTGCTAGCCCAAAAAAAAAAAAAAAAAAAAAAAAAAAAAGGCAGAAATAACTCAAAACAGAGGATCATAAGACTTCTCCTGTTCAGTCATAGAAAGGAAAACAATATACTTCCTGTAAAGCAGGCTATGTGTCTTGCTGTGATGGACTTGAAGTAAGAAAAACATTCACAGCAATGAATTCCCCTCACATTTCATAAAAGAAATACAGTGTTAATGGATGGACAGAATGCAATGTTACAGATTGTTTTTATTATGAGCTTTAAGAATTAGCAGGAGAATCATGCAGGAGAATTGCAATACTTAACAGAAAAAAAGAGATATTTCAGTTGTGTTGTAGGAGTGACCTTTTTCAGATTATTTTGTTTAAAGTTTAGTACCAGTATTACAGAGACTGATTCTTGCAGTGGCCATTTTGAGACTGAATTCAGATAACTGTGACTGTGAAAATCCAGAACTTTGGTTTTCATTAAATCAGATGAAGATATATAAGCTTCTAACAAGAGCATTCATCCTAGAGTTCCATTTCCAGAACTTCCATTCCTGTCTGGCCTGATATGCAGCTTCTGTCATTCAAACTCAGCAGGTTGTAACAAGTGTCCTGTGACAACGAGCTACAGCTGGCTGTTAGATACTGAGCATAAACATCTCTCTCAAAAATCTAAGTTTTGTTTGGTGCTTATCGGGCAAGAACTTCACCTTCTTGAAAATCAAAGACTATCTCGTACTTAGACTCTTGTAAGACTAGTTGATGTAGGGGTTATATTTTAACGCATTTCATAAAATCATACTATTGACATACTCATCATCAGCTGATGAGTATTGACATGAGTATAAGAAAGAGAATGATCTCTGTCTGTTTTTCAAGGTGCTTTATGAAGTTAGTTCCCCAAGCTACGGTTTCAAGACAGTCATTCTTTGCAGCCTGGAAGTTCAGGTTGGAGGACTATGTCAGATATAAGGTGGTCTGCACAGTGAGGGTGGTGGTTGCCTCCACTCCTGCTCTGTCTTCATGAGACCTCATATGGATCATTGTGTCTAGGTCTGGAGCCCCCAGTGCAAGAAAGTTGTGGAGTTGTTGGGGTAGTGGCCCAGAGGAGGGTCACAGTGATGATCAGAGAGCTGGAGAACCTCTCCCATGAAAGAAGGTTGAGGTAGCTGGGCTTGTTCACCCTGGAGAAGGCTCTAGGAAGACCTCAATTTCAGCCTTCCCATGGTTAAAGAGACCTTACAAACAGGAAGGAAACCCACTTTTTACATAGTCTGATACAAGGTGTAGTGATTTTCAGCTCAGAGGGAAATGAACACCCAGAGGTTTTCAAGGCCAGGCTGGATGGTGTCCTGGGAAGCCTGCCAGTGGTTGGCAACATTGTCCATTGCAGGGGTCAGGAAACTGCATGGTCTTTAAGGCTCCATTCAACTCAAACCATTCTATGATTCAATGGTTTTGCTTAACTATGTTAAATTTTTATGTTGTACAAAATAATAAATCTATAATAATTTAAATATTTCTTTTACTTAAAAAAAAAAAAAAAAGAAAAAGAAAAAGAGAAAAGAAAGGGCAAATAAGAATCCATGTGTGATTTGGTGTTATGTTTCTAGGCTCTGTTTCTATCTTTAGATAAAACAAGCTCTGTTCTCAATTTTCCAAATAAATTGAAAAAATTAAGATCATGGGTCTGATTAATGTTTCTGATTAATTTCTAAATTGGCAAGTGAGAAACTTCATCTTGTGATAAATTTAATCATTCACCGTTTTTAATCACTAATAAATGTCAGTAAGAGGCAGCAGCATTAAAATATCCACTCAGAACTTGTCCTACCTGAGGGGCAGAAAAACGTTGATGGGAAACTCAATGCATTTGTATCCAATCCTACACAAAATACGTTACATATGGCAGTGGGAGAAAATGATTGTTTTTGCTGCTGATGATGAAAAAAGACAACTCATTTATAATAGAAGTGTATTGTAGGTCATTCAAACAGAAGACATCTTCACAAATAATCTAATGATCAATACATTTTGAACTTTTGAAAGCTCTTTATGATGCTTTCTGCAGTAGAACTGGAACTGAAGCTGTTATAATATTAATGTACATAGCTTCCAGCATTCACTGCTGCTGCTCCTGTTAGTGTAGAGCACAGCTTGGAAAACCTGGATTTTTACATAAAAAGGAAAAGCTTTAGATCTTCTGTGTCCCATTAATTTTTAAAGTAGTGTGTATGAGCAACAAAACAAAGAAATAACAACTCTACTGATTATGAAATATATTCATATGCCCTTATTTTTTGCTCCACTCGAGCACTAGATGATTATTTACACTGTTAATTTTATTAACCTTCATGTAAATAAGCCAGCAATTCACTGTAGGTGAAGACATTTCTAGGAATAACAAGTCTGAGTATTGTTTATATTATGCATGCATAGAGAGAAACACAAAGATTTCGGTTCCAAAATGTTTAGCCCCGGAGATGGATGTCTGTTACCATGATGTTTTAGCTCTTACTAATTTAAAACATAACAGTAACTTACATTTTCATGTAAAAAAAAAATAAATAAATAAAATCACTTCAGGCTCCCTTTTCAGCTGTTCCAGCCCATCTGCAGTCACTGTTACCAATATCTAAGGAGACAACTTGCCAAAGCACAGAACCACTGGGAAAGAATTAGTTTTAATACCTTACTGATCCAAGAATGTACTTCTCCTTGGAGACTTTATTTTGAAGTCATATTATTTGCTGTTTGCATGTGTCAGTCAGGCTCTTAGACAAACTGAGTTCCCTGAAGTAAAGAATTAAGAATTTACAGAGAAGAACTCACATAGTGTAAACCAAATCCAAATATTCACTTCAACTTTCAAACATTATCAGAATCACAAATATAATTAACAATATTAATTATTTCAATATGTTTTTCATTAGTTCTTTGTGACCTCCATGTACAGTAAAATGTCATCCTTTCTGTACAGCATTTCTTGACTTTGCTTTTTTTTTTTTTAAATATTTTGTTTACAAAGTAGAATGTGATTACATGAAAGCTTCCCTTGACACGCTCAGAATCTGAAGCAAATCCTTTCCCATAGGAAGTACTGACAAATCCAAGAGTATCAGAAAAGTTTGCTATGTTATGATATATTATCCTCACCCCAATATAAGTAGGTGGAGATCACTGTTGTCTGCTAGGAGTATGAGAAACCTGAAAACTCAAAAGAATGGACTGTGTCATGTACAGTCAATATTTCTTCTCAGCATCACTGTTTTCCTATTACTGCTGTAGGGTTCTGTAGACTTGTTATATTGCAAACAAATACCTTATGATTAAACTATGCCATCTTTTGCTTTGCTTTCAGTAGAATCTGCTGGGAAGACAGTGCTTTTGCCAATGGACTGTCAGTTTCACTTTGTAGGAGTAGGATTGTTCAGTTGCTTTCTTTTCTCTCCTTTTCTTCCCTCCTCTTCTACCTTTCTCTCTGAGCAGCCTAAATTGACCTTTACAGTAGCATGAGACTCTGTCATAACCACCCACAGTAAATACTGGATAAAGGAGACAAACCCCCCAAGACACAGCGAAGAGTCTTATGCTGAAAGATGAATACAAAACTACACAAGGAAACCAGACTCCAGATTCTTTAAGCTTTAAAGATCAGAAACAGACAGATTCTCCTTTCCAGCCTTATATTTTCCATAGGGAAACCATACAATATATTATGGAATATGAAGATTTCCAAACATGCTATATTGGCTTCCCACTAGATTTTGCAAGGAAACTGTGGAACAAAGGAGATAATTCTTAGATTTGCACCCATTCATATCCAGACTTTGTTGAGAGCTGCAGCAACATGGAGAGAGGAAATGTGAAGAGCGTAAAAGCACATTAAATGCATGTTGAACTAGTGACTTTTCTACAGTGCATTATCAGCTTAAGATAATTTTCCTATTGCTTCAAATGTCTCACTAATGGAACAGTGAAATTGAATTTGCCTTAGAGAAATACTGAATAGATAAATGTCACTGCAGTGACTTAAAAATCAGGCTGTGTAATATGGAGATAGCATGAGCTGTGTTCTTTTGAAACGTGCTTTTGTGATTCAGACAGTTGCAAAATCTGTAGGAAAAGTCACAGCCGAGGTAAGCAAATATACAGTTGGATCTGTATAATTGATAATTTGTATCCTGGGATGAATTAAATTAAACCAAAGTAGCCATGTATGTAGAGCTGTCATCACTCAAATAGATGGGATTATGAGGACAGACTCATCTCAGAGGTGCAGTGATGAGGTGAGAAGCAACTGTCACAAAATGCTGCAGAAGAATTTCAGACTGGGTGCAAGATGAAAATATAATCTGTGGGAGCAGTGAAAAGGAAGCTCTGGCACATGCTCCTTAAGAAGATGTGGAGCCATCACCCTTGGAGAATTCCTGTCCTCAGCCTGGTCAGGTCCTGAGCAATCTGATGTACCGTGGGTAGGAATCTCTACTTGATGGTCACAAGAGGTCTCGTGCAAACTAAGTTTTTTCATGAAACAAGCATTTTCTACAGAAAGACACTCTAACCAGCTATAAGTTCACTTTTCTATGTCATTTAATCTTAATATATATCCTTACCAAAAAATTACCGAACAGTAGGCAAAACAAGAAACTGTAGACAGGTTTGTCAGGTCTAGGACACACCATGCACTCTACCTAGGTACTTCTTACTTACACATGGCAACCTTGTTTTGGGACCTTGCAGAGCTCAGGACAGGAGAACTAGAAGTGCAGAGCAGATTTTCTCACCCTCATCCCTGTCAAACTGGCAGTGGCTCTTACATGCTTTTGCCCAAAACGTGTTCCGCCAGGGACCAGTCGCAATTGCTCAGCAAACTTACTGGCTTATGCCACCAGTATATCTATGCAAACTGTCATTTGCTGAACAAACAGTGCTAGCTCGAAGTGCCACATAGACCTACTGTGCCCAACTCTGCTGGCGTAGCCTTGATCATATGTGCCATAAGTCTGAGAGCAATGAGTAACAGCGAATATAAGAAGCTTCTTCCTCAAATGAAGTACCGTCATTACTCCTCAGGACACAAAACAATCACAGCTCTTAAGGCAAAAAAAAGAAAAATAACTTTTCTCCATTCTGTCCTAATTTAGTTCTGACTACATCTATACTACTAAGATGCTGCAGAGTTCTTCCTGCAACTTTGCTCCCATCATCCCCTTTGAAAAAACAGTCTCAGGCATGCTTTGCGCTTGGAACAATTCCTGGACTGTTTCTGAACTGCACTCAGAAATTGTCAAGAAAAGCCAGCATTTACCAAAAAGATTTTAAAAGCTGTCTTGTCTTGGATAAACCATCCATCAGAGCTCTGATTATGTCATGCTCTGCAGAAATCTCTGCCTCTCATTTCTACCAGCATACTTCAAAGGTTTGCCAAAGAGCTTGTTTTCAACTCCCTATTAGATTTCTCCTTCCCTGTGCCATCCACAGAGCATGCCACATAGGTAACATCACTTCTAATGGCTTAGTGAATGCTAGGGTCCATGCTAGCAGGAAATTGTGTACCAATCAGTTTGATAGCAAACAAATGACCAATCGCATTGCATACATGAAATACTGCAGGCAGCCCTTCCTCTCCGCTGACACGTGGCAGGAACCTGCTGGAAAATCTGGAATTAACTCAATGAAGTCAACAGGACTGAGTTACATTTCTTGTAAGAATTTAACAGTTGCCATATATCTGCATACAAAAATAGCCCCACTCTTGGTAGCGTCTATCTGCTGGCTCAGCATTGTCTTCCTCTGGTAGGCATTCTAGCCTATCTACACAAGCCTGCCACTTCAGCTAAGACAAATTACACCCTGTATTCTTCTTCAGGGCATTTGACCATATTTTTAAAGATTCAAGAATCTTTTTTTTCTTTTTTTCTTTTTTTTTTTTTCCCCTCTCCCCTCTGAAGTACCACAAGCACTCTACATAAAAGAATAAGTTTAGCTGGAATAAGATTTACAGTGACCAAGTTTTTGGATTGGCATCATACAGAAGGCTGAGTAGCTATTGCCTTGGTCACAAGGCTTGTGCGTTTCAGCCAAGCATGTGTTCTTTTATTTACCTGTGTTCATAAGTGAAGACTACGAGAGAATCCAAATTATAAAGAGCAAACTGTACATCTTTAGTACTTAAGTAACACTAATATTTAATTCTGGATGTTTTAGAAACACTGATCCTGGGCCAAGATGGATACAGTTAAGAAAGCTATAATGAAAAATGAGAAAACAGAAAGGAAATAGAAATAGCTTACTTAGCAACTAGAGGAATGCTGTAGATCATCTCAAGCAACTGTGACTGCATGGGCTTCTCCTCCTAGGTTCCAATCTTTTCAACTACATTACTCACAAAACAGAAAAAAACTACAGGATTTTTAAAGTATCTTTCACAGAGAATTTGCTAGCTCTCAATGAAATCCTACCTTGTTTTATACATTTGTACAAAGTACAGCTGTACAAGAAAGCTAACCTTTGCTTACCTTTGGCAGAAGCACTTCACTTGCATCAACACGTACAAAGGATACAGCTGTCTCGTACGTGTAAAATGTGCCCCACGGCAAAGTCCATGACTAAATGCACATTTCATGTACAGAGAAAGTACTACTCCACATGAAGCCAGAGCTCACTTGATGAAACATAGCATATGCAAATATACAACAAACAGACTACCTATGGACTGCCTGTACAATTCCTGTGCAGCATGTTCGTGAGGAAGAGATGTCAATCCTCGTGGGTTCTAGTTACAGTCTTTTCTAAAATCACTCACAAAGAATGACATAGAATAAGGTATAGCTTTCAAGAAACAAGTGACTGCAGTTCCACTGAGTAAGATATTGAAGAGTAAGATGTAAAGCTTCACATATTCCTTCCTCTTTAAGGCTCTTTTAACCAAAATAAAAACCAGTTCTGAGCAATGAACCAAAGGAGTGGGTCTTCAAAATGAACACAGAAAGTGGCAATCACTAAAGGGAGAAAAGCCATTACCTAGTGCTTATAGGAATAGCAACTGACAGAATATACATGTGACACAGACATGTGAGACAGTGGACGAAGGAATCCTTTTCTTTCTAACCACCTCAAAAGAGTCTCTGAATTTCCTGCCTTTCACGTGCTGTGAAACATTTGGATAGTGGGCTTTTTTCCTTTCATTCCTGTGTTATTCTGTCACATGATTTTTCCAAAATAAGACACATGTCTTATCCTGATCTGCAGCCCACTGGCTATGACCAAATCCAGCAATTCAAAACAGTAGATGTTGTATGATCTTTAGGTATATCTGCCAACATATTTGCTTGAGTTCTGCATTATGATTTTTTCCCATTAAAACTTGTTCAAAGACAAGACAAATAATTTAGCTTGGCTAGTCTGTTTTCTTATCTGAAAAAAGGTGTCAAAAAGCAAAGGTTCTTATTCCTGATACCTCATTAAGACCAGTGACTCATGAATGTCATGTTTCCATTTGTATAAACTTGTGAGTAAATGCCACCTCCTAAACAACAACAACATAAAAGAACATCAGAATACAGAGTGAATCAGAAATCTGACTAATTTCTCTTGATTCCTTGTCTTAAGTGTATAAAATTATTGGCTTTTCTTTGATTATTTTACTCTTGGCATTTGCTTCATCCTCAGATTCACTAGAAATAGACAGCGTCTTTCCTTGTTGAACATGAGAGAGATGTTGGTTTTAACTCACATTAGTAAATGAGTAATGCAAATACTTGATAGCTCTGTCCTTGTTAATTTCCATTCCCAGTTGGTGAAATTAAACTTCATGTGGAAAGAAAAAGGTAGGAGAGAATCAGCCCCTGACCTATGCATCATTTTGGCCCATGAAATGAGAACCAAGCACAAAGCTGTTATATTACCTTCCCAGTAAGAAGCTGAAAATATACCTGCTAGTCTAATGCCATGACCCTGATGATGTCTGTCCTCACAGTCACTCATTCCTATAAAAAACTCAGCAGTCTCATGACAGCCTTTGTGTTACAGATCCAAGTCTATGATTCAAACTCTTAAAGATATTTAGATCTCTGAAATGAAATATTTAGCAGAACTTCAGTCAAAGCATAAAAGGATCATGACTTGTACATAAACCTACTGCTAAGTAAACCATAGAGAAAACTAGGATTTGAGGCAATAAGTTTACAGGATGCCTCTGGTTTAGCTCAGCACCTGTGTGGACACAGCTTAGAACTATCAGTGTTATCTATATTCAGTGCCTGGCTCCCTTCAATGGTCCATCAGGGCAAGTGGTTGATCCCTACTTTGGTCTCAAGGTGCTGGATTTAGCAAGCACACTGAGATGCACTCAGGGTGTTACAGCATTGTAAAACTCCACATCAGACGAAAAAACAATGACTGTGACTGTTCTCAAAACTACAGTCAACCAAGAGAAAGCAGGTGACTGCATGTTTGCCTAACAGTGGTATACTGACTAAGTATCTACTGGCAGTCTTTGTTGCCATTTACCAAAAAAGGGACACGCAGCTCTTAAAATCAGTAATTCACAGCACTCCTTTGCAATAAACTAAATAATATCAGCTGATGCTAGAGGAGGAAAAGGTATGTACAGATGTTTTCAGGACCAGACAATTTTGTCCTTCAATATTTAATTCTGGGGAAAAAAAAAAAAAAAACAAAAAAAACAAACAAACAAAAAAAAAAAAACAACCACACACACACACAAATTCAGTTTTCCAAATATTTAACTGGAGTTCTGAGTCAAGAAACTTGCTTTCACATTAGAACAATAGCAATAGATTATACAGTAGTATATATATAGCACATATACTATATACTAGAGAGTATATATAAGATAGTATGTGTATACACTATATATAGTATGGTATATATGTATATATAGTGTATATACTATATATAGTGTACATGTAGTATAGGCTATATACAGAGAGTAAGACTTGTGATTGGTCTCCAGCCTGATATAATCCCATTTATTATAGATACACTATACTATATACACTACACTACATACACTATACTTTGAGCCTGGCTCATCAGCCAGTTCCTCACCCATTACATTGTTTTTGTCTAATTGTATGCTGAACATTTTATCCAGAATGATACAGTGAGAAGCAGTATCAAAAGCCTTCCCAGAATCCAAAAAGACTGTATCAGCTGGGTGGGTAAACTTGTCATAAGAGAAAATTATATTTCTTAAACAGAATTGAACATATGTTAGCTGTGACAAACAACTGCACTGTCTTTCACGTGTTTGTCAATGACTTCTAGAATAATCTTCTCTGTAGTTTTGTCTGGAACTGAAGTGAGACTGACAGGCCTAAAATTACTTAAGTCTTCTTCCTCATCCTTCCTGAAAGTCAGGACAACACATGCCAGCTTCCCATCAACTGAGACCTCTTCAGACTCCCAACAAAACTGAAAAATAATTGAGAAGGGTCTCCTGATTATATCAGACAGCACTGTGAATACCCTGGGATGAATCCCATTGGGCCCCATAGACATACATGCATCCAGCTGCAGCAGAAAATCCTGCACAGATTCAGATTTGACTGAGACTTCATCATTACCACAGTTGCAATCCTTCGACTCAGGTCTCTGGAGATCCCAGAACCCGTCATCAGTGTTGAAGGCAAGCGAAAAGGCCCTCAGCATCTCTGCTTGATCTACATCCATATGTATGGGGTGACCAATCTCATCAGATAGCAAACCATGGATATCACTGGTCCCCCATTTTGCCAACATGCTGTAAAATGCCCTTTTTGTTGTCACTCACAGTACTCGCAAACTTCAACTGAGCTTCGGTGACAATAATACTCCTCCTATGTTGTGAATGGCATCTTCTTCTTTTCCACTCGACCTTGCTTCTTTCTCTGCCTAATATCCTTGCTTTCTTGCTCAGCCATGTTAACTTTATGCCCTAATTGCATAATTTTTGACATTTTTTGATTTCCTGCTCTTGTGATCTTCAAAGGTGGCACTCAGAAAGAGCTCAGTACTGATGAACCCCAGTGCCTTCCAATGAAATTTTACAGGGGACCTTGCCTACTGTATGAGCAGCCTGAACACTGCTCTCCATGTATGCAGGGTTGAAGTTTAGGTGGCAGTATTCCTCCAATCACTAAAGAACTACTTCATGGTCACAGTGGCCAAAATGACCACCAGTTGCCATTTGACCCACAAGACCCTCTTTGCTTAAAAGCAACAAATCTATTAAGGCCCTTTTCCTAGTCCATTTCCTCAGGAGCACAGAATTCACAGAATACTGCTATTCCTAACTAGTGTTCTACAGTGCTAATGAAAAGCACATCTATAGTTTCCTCAAGACTAATATATGAATTCAGGTACCAAGCCTTCATTAATACTAAAAATAGGAATGTTAAATCAGAAATTACAGGTCACTTTTGTTCTTCATCTTATCATCTAATTTAAGGAACTAGATAATTAAAATCAGGAATTGCATAATCATTACTCATAATATAATTTTATCCAGTGAATCAATTTAATTTTTTTTTAATATTATTATTCAGTTCATTCCTATACTGCCTAGAAGATCAAAAGCCATGAAGTCATTTATGCTGTCACTGTTAGAGAAACTCTTGTATCTTCATGCATGAAGTTGAGATCCTCTACTTAATCACAAATTTCTAGTACAAGTTTTGTCTTTTTGCAACAGGATTTTCTTCATTAGCTTCAGAAACATACTTTGTCACATTAACAGTTTAAAGTATACGCACTTGTACAGTTACAATTGTACAGTTATAAATTCAATGGATAAACAGAGGTTATAAAATAGAATCAGCGTTAAATACTCACTGACATTGGGGCTCACTGTAAACTCCACACAGGAGCAACCTCCAGAAAGAGATCCTGCCTTAGTGGTGGTCAGCCCTTAAAACGAGATCTAAGAGAAGTAGAGCCAAGCTCCACCCCTTCCGGGCACACAGCTGAATTACCTTCACCTGTGCTCCCACAGCTGACTGGTCACTTGCCTCAGATGGTTAATCAGAGGTTCAGGCTGTGATAAACAGTTTCCCATACAGTATTCTGTGGGCAGCAATGACTACTTGAATTATTATATAATATAGATTGAAGTTAAGTGTTGGATCTGCACTATATTACCAGTTGTACAAAAGTCTGAGCAGATGTGGTATGCCTCATAGAATTCCAAGTGCCAAAAAGATTTAAAACCAATAATCAACAAAGAATTCTCCATGCCACTGTCATTCAAATGAAGGAGAGAGGGTAAGGAGTTCCACAGCTACAAATTCTGGTACGGATATTTTCGATGTAGCAGTGCAAAGCAGACCACCAAGAGTCTTTTCTAGGCTCAAATCTGTTCAACAGTGATTCAGAAGAAGCATTTTGGATACATTACAATTATACAGGAAGAGAACAAGGCAGTATCCCTCATAATTATTTCAATGTTCAAAAGTCATTCCATATCTGAAGTGTGTGCTATGAGCTATCAGCAAACATTGTCAAAGTTCATGGTTCCACTGAAAGTTTTTCTGTGTGAACAACACCAGACTGGGAGGACAGAGAAAGTCTTTTTCAACGTATCATTTTATTTTAAGGAGTTCCATATCCCCCTTATAATTCCATGCTCAATTATGAGCCAATTTGAAGAATTTAAATAAGGAACAGATTTTCAAAACATCTGTTTCTTTAAGTGAGGTCAGATTTTAAGGAAAAAAAAGCCACATGTATCAAACACAAAGTTCTTGGAAGTCCATCCATTAACATCACAACTGGGAACTGCTAAGCAATGAACACAGCTTAAAAATAAAATAATATGGTCCTAAATTGGTTACTGGATGGGAATTAAGTGCACTACTAAGTGCTACTAAGTACTGCATGCTTTTCCCTTTGTTCAGAGTATCCGGCACACAGTACTCAGGAGCCCACATTTTCTATTACAAGGCTCACAATCCTTTGACTCACCACTCCTCAGGTTGAAATTCAAGAATGGTGTAGAAATGAATTTGTATGAAGTTTCAAGATGCAAGATGATGTCTGAATCACTTCCCCAAATCTGTGGCACTCGTGAGCTGGTTAGAGTGGAGGAAGAGTGTATTTCTGATCAAGTCATTTTAAATACTTGCTTGATGTAAGTATTCTATTCATTCCATAGTTATTCTACTTAAACAAATTCACAGATGCAGTTATGTTCTGAATTATTAGTTGGCTTAAAAACTGTGCTTTAAAAATGTTATTTTAAAACTGTCTTTCCTGCAAAACTTTCCTGTGGTCTCTGGGAACTGTTATATACAGCACTGGCAAGCACTGAGTTCGCAGCTGCTGAGAATTTTTTATTTATTTAAACACCATCCTACTAGGCAAAATAAGTCTGATTTTCTTAAAGGCACAGTGAATTACAATGAATCAAAATTTTCAAATGAACTCTTTACTATCATCATCTGTTAATATTTGCGACTGAAAGTCACTGCTCTGACCGAGAAAATCAAAGCCAGGGAGGCTGCTTAGCTATCCTCTCTCAAGTGCACTTGGCTGGAAGGGCAATCATTAAAGGCGATAAGCATCTCAGCTTCTGGGCTGACATGTTGCTGACCAGAAAATCCTCAGAAATATTAACACAGTGGGAATATTTGTATCAGGAGACATTTTCAGGGAAAAAAAGAAAAAGAAAACAAAATAAAAAAAAATATAAAACAAAACAAAACAAAAGTTTAATCTCCTATTTATCATTACCAAACTGGCAGTCAAATGAATACTAAGGGTGAATGTTACCTTGTAGCTGCCAGATTCTGAGGACTTAAGGTAGCTTAAGTGCATTCAAAGACTTAATTTCAAGCAAGTGAATTCACACCACATTCCTGGGCAGAATTCTGATGAGGCAGTTGTTGGGTCTTCCTACAGCCAATCTCGGGCTGATGCTATTTGAGTTTGGAACGCCAGCAGTGTTCACCTGTCCATGGGCTGATGGAGCACGTTATACTCTGTGCTTTGCACAATTCAGCTGTATAATGCCTGTGTAAGAAGAAAATGAAACAAGGGATGACAGAAGTTTGCAGCCCATTCTGATTGTATACATTGCCTGAGATACTGAAGATTCTTGAGAAAATTACCTGGCAGGTGTGTCAGGATAAACTGTGGAGTAGTGACTTTTTTATTACTTTTTGTTGTTATCAGCAGTACATGCTGAACTACAGCATACTGATTGGAATTATTAATAAATGCAATGTCTGGTCACATTAAATGGAGAGGCGCCTGTAAAAACTGTCTTGCCTATGAAATAGAAGGCGGTGGTGTTAATAATTTAAGTATCCTCTACCAGCACTGCAGTGTCCCACTGAATAATTCAGAAGCATATTAGGTTCATGTTATGAGATTTCAAAATTAATATTTGTGTTTTACTGCCACCTTTTCTAATCAAGTTTCTATAAACATCCTGATTAAGTTAAATGAACCACTAATCTAACGTTTTGTGTTGCTCGGTAAGTAAAACTAGTCTGCAGTCTAAATTAAAATTGGGCTTATGTCTAAACAACCTCTGCATCAGTCAAATTTTCATTGGAATCAGCAGTTCAATATAAGCTCGTTGTGCACTACCACTGGAAACTAAGCCATCTTTGAGAACAGATGTGTGGGATCTCTCCCCAAGCAAAACACTAAGAAAGCTGCTCTAAGCAAGAAGATGAGGATGGTTACAATCTAGAGAACTTCAGTTTCTGGTACCCACTTTTCAATCTCTGTTTCTGACAGAGAGGCTTGGCAAAGAGGAGCAAGAGAGCACAGCTAACACTGCTATCTTTTGGTGATACAAAACAGCAGAGTTGTCTGAGAGGAGCACCTACTGCCAACCTGTTCTTCTCATCCACTGGGAGTTACCAACACCAGAGAATCTGAAACAGCTTAAAGGTTCTCCCTTCTTCCTTGATTTTTTCCACATAGGAGACAAGACAGAATTCTGGTCCTGTCTGGGTCCACACATAACGCACACCTAACTTGAAAATCAGATCAGTTTAGTCCATATCTTCAAAAGTATTTTCATGCTCTGCCCAATGCTCTGAACCAAACTCTGTCCTGTACATAGAAAGTCTTACACTGATGAAAGTCTTGCTAATAACTACCTTCTAGACAGACTCCCAGAGATATCTGTACAGTACGTGTACAGCTGTACAACTGTACAGGCAGCATGGCTGTTTCTTTGCTCTGCGTTGCTGTCTAACCTTGTGCTCTGCATCCAAGTGACTCATGTAGAAGCTGCATACCCAGACAGACAGTTTACCGCCTGTTTTCAATAATTAACCCTCTGCACTATTATTTCCTAGGTGATTCAGTGCTTGTCTGACATCGTTGCTGCACAGTCTCACCACACTTGGGGCACCTCAGCTCCCCCATTCTAACATCTAAAATCTTACACTTTTTTATTCTGTATTTTCCTTTCTTCCTTCTCTTCTTACGTCTTTTCCACTTCATTGTTTTCTTTTTCAAAGCGTTGTGTCTCAAGAGTCTCTCCCGATCTTGTTTCTTCAAAGCAAGATTTTTCTGCTTCTTCCTTGCCAGCCTTAGCACTGTTCCCTACCTTCATTGCCAGCTATGCTACTCCGTGTTTTCCCATTCAAGCTTCACTTTTACCTTCATGATTATTTCCCTCCTGCTCCATGCAGTGTTTCACCCATTTTCATAAATCATCATTGCCATCTACAGCATCTAGGTATCTTGGCAGGCCTTCGAGTCCTGCAATTAGCAATACTATGTTATATTATGCCAGCTTTTCCTTCTCTCCTCACTATGTCCATTCATATTCCTATGAAAAAGCAGCTGGAGCATCAGATTTCTCTGTTCCTCTTCACATCACTTCCACCCATCCCTTCATGCTCTTATAAGCGGTCTGTGTATAATTGCTTCATCAATTTTGGCTTTTCTAAGCAAAAATTATTAGTGCTGTGCATCTCTGAAACAGTTATTAAATCATTTCTTCTGTTAGGACTTTGCCCCGTTCCCTCTGCTATTTCTAACTCCAGTTGGGTACATTGAGATTAGATTTAATTTGATTGTGAAATCCTGGAGGATGTTCCTCACATGCTCTTATTTACTGTCTTGTATGATTAGCTTTCAGTACTGCATGGGTCTTACATGTACTTCCAAATGACAAAGAATAAATCAACTAAGATTGAGTTACACTGCCATCTGCAAGTATATTGCTAGTTCACCCAATGCTGAATTAGGAATTAAAACATCAGGTTAACTGTGGATAGTCCAATACTACTCATTCTTGTGTTATAAATACCTTTTCCAAAAGCAAATCAGGGAAATAACAAAAGGAGGGTGTGATAGGAAAAATAGAAAAGGAAGAGACAAAAGAGAGAATAGGAAATGTCAATTGGTGGCCACAGGCAACATCTCCCATGATCAAAGATTTATGCTTATTGCATTAATTAACAAGTGTCCTGAGTGTTCCTGAAACTTGAAGCAAAGCCCTGGGCCCTTTACAGCAACTTAAAACTGAGGGATTTGAATGTTAACTAACTTCTGGAAATTTGTTCTCACTGTCCAAAGGACAACATTTGATTGGTGAGACAATCGTCACTCAGTGACAATTAGACCACTGGAAGCTTCTTTTTTAGTTTAACTAGAAAAAAACCATGTGAGATTAAGTCCACTTACTAGCAGTACGCTTCCTGCCCTTCTCATATATAAAATAATCAGTGAAGTACTTGGAAGTTTACTTTGGCAGGATTTGCTAAAAGACTTTGTTTCCTTCACAGAACAACAGAATGGCTGAGGTTGGCAGGAGACTCTGGGTCCATCAACCTGCTCCAGCAATAGAGGGGCCAAGGACCACATCCAAGCAGCTTTTGGAGATCCCCAAGGAGGAGACCCCTCTCAGGGCAGCCTATGCCTGTGTTCCAGCACCTGCCTAGCTCAAAAGTACTTCCCGGTGCATGAAGGGTTCCTCCTGTGTTCCAGTTTGTATCCACTGCCCCTTGATCTGGCACATGGAACAACTGGAAATAGCCTGACTATATCTTCTTTGTACCATCCCTTCAGGTACCTTTGTACACGTTGATGAGATCTCCCTGAGCTTTCTCTTCTCCAATTGAACAGCCCCAGCTCTCTCATCCTATCCTCTCAGAAGAAATGCTCCTGCATTTCGTTACCTTCATCGCCCTTTGTTGAATTCTCTCCAGTGTGTCCATGTCTCTCTTGTACTGGATGACCCAGAACTGGACATGGTACCTTAAGTATGACCTCCCAAGCCTGAATGTAAGAGAAGGATCACCTCCCTCAACCTGTTAGCTATACTTCACCTAATGCAGCGCAGGATAACATTCTTAGCAAGGGCAAAATTGCTGACTCATTTTCAGCTTGGTACCCACAGGATCCCCAGATCCCTTTCTGCCAAACTGCTTTCCAGCTGGTAGGCCCCCAGCATGCCCTGGTTGTTCCCCTCCAGAGGCAGAACTTGGTACCTTGTTGAACCACATGAGGTTATGCCAATTCTTCAGCATCTTGAGGTCCCTCTGGATAGGAATACAACACTCTGATGTATCAGCTGTTCCCTCCTCCCCTAGTTTTGTTTCATCTGCAAACTGAATGAGGATACATTGCGGTCCATTGTTCAGCTTATTCATGAAAATATTAAACAGGCCTTGACCCAGTACTGATCCACAGGTACACTGCTAGGTACTGGTCTCCAAGTAGAATTTGTTCTACTTGCCCAGCCATTCAAACAGTTTCTGATTCACTTCAGTGTCTCCTTATCCTGCACACATACCAACTGCCTTTCTCTGCTGATCTTAAGGGGAAATCTGTTAGTGGTCTTCCTGAAGTCCAAGCAGACAATAGGTGCTGTTTCACTCTCACTCTCACTTTCACTCTAGGCCAGTCATTTCATCATAGTATTTTATCAACTTGGTCAAGTGTTACTTCACCTTGATGAATCCATGGGAACTATTTATAAAGATTCTCTTGCTGTTCTTGTGCTTGGAAATAGTTTCCAGGATAAGCTGTTCCATCATTTTCCTGGGAATCAAATAGTAGATAATCAGCTTGTAGTTCCCTGGGTCCTCCTTGCTCTTCTTGATGATAAGAGTAACATCTGTTTTCTTTAGTCTTTGGACACTTCTTTGCAATCACCATGATTGATTATGGTTTACTGAAAGAGGTCTCACAATGACATCTGCAAAATTCTTAGCCCTGTTACAGTAATAATACACATCCTACCACTGTAGGGTTGGGTTTTTTTTCTGATTTGTAATTCACCTTTGTTCTGGGACCACAGCAGGAGGTGATGTTATGGCATATGCTGGTTGTTTTCCAATCATATTGTACGCAGTAAAACTATAGCTGTCTAAGGTGACCTTTCTTGGTGATTAGCACTAAGGTAATCAGAGGACAAAATTCACTCTAGAGTGGCAGTTAATGTTGTGGAGAGAACATGGGAAGATCTCTCCTACTACTTAGCACTGCACCCAATATAAAATCAGTGGCTTCTACCTTGCCATTTGTGGTTTTGCTGATGTAGCCTAGATTGTCACAGGTTTTTGCTACAACAAGGCAGTATTCAAAGACTCTAGATTTGCATTACTCATTTGTTCTCGCTGGATGTAGAGAAGTTTATTTCATACACATCTAAAGATGTGACCAAATATGCCTCTCCATTATCACTGTAATATTGATCAGAAGACATTTTAAGCATCACTCAGCATGTTCTCTACGAAGCTGTCAGCAACAATATGTGCGTAAAGGACATAGACTGATTTCAGCAGTCCTACCCTTGCCAACAGCTTTCCTAGTGGAGAATAAACATCTGCAGGCCTATTTGTGTACCCGTACAACTGGTCACAGACAGGGTCTGTCACTGCACTTCTTATACATGTGGCTAGCCAGCAGTGATTATGGTTCATATAAAAATTGGTGAGACTTGGAAACATTACTGTCCTTCTTTCCTTCTTTTTTTTTTAAATGTGCCTTCTAAGAGTTTATTCTCCCCTGAGACCCTCTGTAATTCTTGCTGCAGCCAAAGTACAGAAACAGAGGATGTTTGTGTCACACCTGTAGCTTCTTACAAAGAGTTTTCCTAAGCAGTAATAATAAGTGAACTCACTTTTCATTTTTCTTCCTCGTAATTACATCTTTGCTCTTTTAGTCTACATTTTATCTGCAGTATCTGCGACACCATATGGTAAATAGTTACTCACCTCCAGGAAAGGAAATAAAGGTAAATTTGAACATCCTGAGGTAAGTATGCATCAGTGTTGCCTGAAATGGAAGGAGGTAGAATCTCAGGAAATTCAGGGCAAAAAGGCTAGTGTGACCTCCTGAGAACCACATGTAATTTCACAGCCACAAGTCAGAAGGCAAAGTTTGCAAACTCCAGAGGAATCCTGCCATGCCCTGTTGATAAGACACTTAACCAAGAGTCTGTATAAAATCTGCCCAAAGGAAAGGATGAGACAATGCTGCTATAGGTTAGCGTGCATGATTGTATTACAGTTAAATCATAATTATATGAGGAAAACTACAGCAAAATAAATATACTAAGAATTGCCTCTGTATAACATGAGTTTGTTGCTAATGTAAATCACATTCCAATTCCTCTTCAACATGAGGCATAGAGCCAAGGGGAAGAGTAAATGCTGTGAGCTCATCCTGGGGGAAAGGGAGTGAGTGGCAGAAAGCACACTGCGCTGAACAATGAGTGCTGATTTGGTGAGTTTTCTCAGTCAGTTAGTGACTCCCAGTGGGTGAAGACCTGCTGCTGTGATTTCTACATCGAGGTCTTCATCAAAATGTTTGCATCTCTGCCACTAGCTTTCTTTCGCTCACTTCTTTATTTTTCTACACTTAACTCTTCTGCGATTACACAGTGCTTTGAAGATCATCCTTTAAACTACTATCTTGCTGTAGCTATGACCAACCACATACCAGCCAGAGTATCTTAAAGTACTTCTGGGACATCTAATTCTTAATTCCCTTCAGCTTTTCTCCTGTCATTCTGAACAATGCCTTTTGATCTCAATAAACTTGTACTGCTCTGCATCTCAGCATATACACCCTCGTGAGACAAAAGAGAAATCTGCTTATTTATATCAGTCAGCTGCTTCAGTTTTTCTGGGAGTTGCAATTGAAGAAGCCTTTTCCATTTGAAAAGTGTTCTTCTTTCTTATTCCATCTTGTTCAACAAATTCACTACTGACCGTGTGGGTAATCTCTAACATAACTAATGTATTTCAGTTTAAAGTGAATACAGCTTCCTTTAAAGATTTCCCCTCCTTTTTTGTGATGTTCTGCAGAACATTGCACCTTTACTTTCTTGTCCCAGGGCAGTAGATTCTGTTGGAGTTTTAGAGGCAATTGCAGTCACTTCAGCCTCTAAAGTTTGGCTTCTAAGTCCAGATGACTTGTTCCCACTAACTTCCTGGGAGTCCTCAGTAAACCTACTAAGAGTTGAGACTATGGAATAAGTGAGGTGGCACTTGTTCTTGTGCTGCAAATACATACACAGGATGATAAGTAGACAAATTCTCACATTGTTCCTTCAGGTTTGTGCTTGGTGATTTTTGCTGTAATTCTGGGACTAGGCAAGTTCTTGTCTGTACAAAGCTGACAATGCTTTCAGCTGAATTTATGTTGTATCTGGTGAAATCCTTTCACTGACTTAGCAGGCATACTTCCTGTTGGACATGGGGGTGTAAGACAGCTGTACGTGTCATCTTTATTTCATGCACAGAGCTATGATAATATGATGTGCCATGGCCTTAATTTCTTGGCTAAGATGAGAGAATTGGACTCATTGTAGGATGCTGAAGATAAATACCCTCATCCTCAAGTGGCTACTCTTCTCTCTGAATCCTTGGGTCTAATCGTGCTCTGTACAGGATCTGAATTAAAAGTGTGCCACATATCTTTGGAGTCATTCTCATTCGTAGTGAATTCCTAGAATCTAGCCAGGTAATAGCATTACTATTGACCACTATTGACCAAAAACTATGCTGCGCAGCTTTCCAAGAAGCAATGAATTCCTGGAATGCTAAAGCCATATTCTTTTCCCACAATGCATCTTAAATTTTGAAGCAATCAGGAGAAAGGACCCAGGGAAGTATGCAAGCAAAAAACTGAGTCATCACAAAGAGAACTGGCACCTGAAAATTAATTTGTACTGGATCACCTACAAAGATGTCACCCCACTTCCCATATAGAAGGACTTCTGTTTAGACGCTGTTCTTCTCTGTTAGTTTACTTTATGCATCATTGCTTTCTCTGTAACATATATATTTATTTCAACAAGAATCCCCATGAGAAGCAGTCAAGAGCAAGACAAGATCAAACTGTGCTAGTGTAGATCCCATCAACATCAATCCCTGAGAAGTACAACAGCTGTCTGTAGTACAGTGTAGAAATACTTTATTTTCATTGTAACATATTATGTTTGTTCAATTAAATTAAGGCACACAATAGTTCTGTCTAAATCAGAGCTTTCAGCATTGTTTGCACAGATAAAGGGAAGCCTCAGCCCTTTCAGTACAATCTAGAACTACCTATTCAAGCAGAATATCCCAAAAACAAACATTCCCAAAGAAGAAACGAGTTTAAAAACCTTTAAGTTTCAGTGCAATCTGTTCTGTGGAACCACTGTCCCTGCAGAATCTTCTTCAATACAGAGTCCAGACAGTACCCTTGACAGGCTTATCTTTTATTTATTGAAAACAAGGGGAGAGTAGGAAAGAGAGAGATGATCTGGTTGTTGCAGATTACATTGTAAACCCACTCATTTTCTGTTTCTGTTTTGCTGACATCAGTGTGTTTCGTCCTTTTGCATCTACATCTATCACCATATGCCCTCTGGTCACACACATGGTCCTCAGGGCATTAAATAGACAAGCGCTCCAAATATCAGATATTCAGATCTTCCACTGTACAAGCATTTATTAGATGCATTTCCATCAACAGGATGGATGCAGGTTCTCACATACATTTCAGATCTCCCTTTCACAAATCACGAGAATGTGGGCCTGTCTGTTTGAGCTTATGTTGTCAGTCCCACACAGTGTTTATGCAAGCAGTGGCCAGCCTGCACAATTCAGAAGCTGACAGATTTCCAGAGCCTTCTAAGCCCTATTGTTGGGAGCAGGGAGAAAGGAGGGACATTTTTATGCGCTATACAAGTGACCCTCTTTGTTCTGCAACAGGAGCAAGCTGAGGCCAGTTTATCTCCCCAAACCCTCCTGTTCTCCCTCATTCCTCCACTGATCAAGGCCTCACTCATCTATACAGAAAATACCAGCAGCAACAACAGAGCTCCTCGGTGAGCAGGAGAAACAAACCTTGGTAACATACCAGCAGCCCACAGTTGTCCCAGTGCCTTGTTCCCCTGGCAACCTCACAGCTGCTCTCACCCCAAGCAGAAATAAATGGAGGAAAGGCATTCTTCTCTCCCATCTTAACAGGGGTCTTTGGTTGTCCCATGAGAACTATTTCAAGTCTCCATACCTTTAATGAGACACAAGCTGGAAGCATCATATACTCAGAATCTTGTCATTGGTCTGGTTCCTAGACTAAAAAATACATACCTCTGCTGGAAGCCCTGAATTCTAGCAGAAAAATGATATTTTTGGAGCTGAAAGCAAGGAGATTCCAAGGGAAAAACAGGATGCCTGATTGTGCACCTCAGGGAAGGACTGAGTAATGCCCGGTGGCAGCAAACCTCCGCTCACTGCTGTGAAAGACAACTGTGGACCCAGGTGTAGGGTGGAAAAATGACTAGAAACACCAGAGAGACTGGTGGTATATATTGCTAATGTATTGGTACTCTTTCATTGTATCCATCTCTATAAGATATTTTCCAACTGCCACATTCTCAGACGTCAGAGAATTGGGAAATTCAACCTTCTCTCCCCCTTAACATGTTACACTTTGGCAGCACACAGCAGTTCATTTGGCAGGCGTGCGTACCAAATGTTCATTTCAGTCTTGTAACAGATGGGGTATATTACACACAGGACTGCAAGCCCCATGTATATCTAATGCCCCAACTAGGAAAGGACATCCAGCAGATCCCACTGACCACAAAACTGCTTCTATATCACTAGAGAGGAGGAGGTCTATAAAAAAGTATGAGGTAAATATATGTCTATATGATAAATAAATGGAAATGCCTGACTCCAGCAGCTTTAGTTTTCAAGCAAGCTATTTATTCTTTCCTTCATATTTTACTTTGCGTATACCCCACTCAAAATCTAAACCTAAATAATTGAATAGCCTTTGAACTGCCTACACTTGTGGAATAATTCTTACATGATTGCATGATCATTTTGCTAGTTGTTTGATTTCAGTGCCTTTATTGTTAAATAGTATATACCACAAAATAAAATACTAGCTGCACAAAACTGTCAGGGACTACTGTCTCTTGACTGAACTTTTGATTTAAGTGCTTTTCTCCTTTCACAGACCAAATCTCAAGTTAATAGCACCATCAAATACAATTTACAGGACATTTCTGGAAATGCTTCTTGGAGGCTGCTGAGTACACACAACAGCTTCATTGCCGGAGCTGAAGAAAGCACCTACAAAAGATGGCAGCTGCTAACCAGGAAGGGACAAGAAGAGAGCAGAATGAGAAAAACAACAGAAGGGGGAAAAAAAATAAAAAATAAAAAATAAACAAAAAACACAGACATTGATGGGTTTATTATCTATATATTCAGAAAGTGAAGGAGAGTTTTACACAGTTGTGACTCACTCCGCAAGTTAAAAACAACCCATCAGTTTTTTATGTATATTACACAAGATGTATAAATAGTGTATAAAACTCCTGATTAGCTTTTAACTTGCTATATGGTTTTAGATGAGTTATTCATACCCTCCTTCAGTTTCAGAATCTGTCATATGGATATAAAAATATTCCTTGATATTTCTGGTCCAATCTGAGGATGCCCTGAACAGCAGTCATTCATCGGTACAGTGTTACAGATTTTATCACTGAATTACAGATAATGCTGTGAGTACTACAACTGAAATACCAGTGTGAGCCGCAAACAGAAAAACAGTTTATTCACTACAGATCTGCACTTAAGAAACAGACTGTGGGTCCACTTTTTGCACTGTGAACATTTTCTTGCACAAAACAGGTAGGACCGTAGTGACAAGGAAATTTACAGTGCCATGGATGCTGCAGTGTTAAATACTGTTGAACATGGCACATCTGAGACCAGAGGAGACATCCTCCCCTACCATGACATATCTGGGGAAGAGTTAACTCCACATTTTTCTATACATGCATATATGGTTTCTGCTTATATATAACTTGATGTGAAAGACTTCTAGTATATAGTGAAAGGTAAAATTTCATTTCAAACCATGATACATTACTCGACCCGTTTGTCTCAGATTGTGTCATAGATAAATGCATATACAATTAGACAGTAAATATACATAAACATATAGGCTTCTAGTACAGAGTTTTCAACAAAATTGTTTATTTTTTCTTATTTTTTCCCCTCTCAATCTAGAAGTAAAATTCTAGATGAAAATAGTTTTCTTCAGAAAATTCATTTCTTGCTACCATAGAAACAATTTTTCACTGAGAGAAACAGAGGTAAAAAAAATTTCACACATTCCAACAAGTTATCAAGGCTACAGAGACAAGAAATCAGGAAAGGGTAACTCCTAATTCCTGGAAAGAGAGAAAGAATTAACAAAGAGCAACACTTCTGCACTCAGCCAAGACTTATCTCTTTGCTCCAAGTGCAGATTGTAGGAAAAAACACTGCCAATAAAGTAAATTATTTCACACATTTCTGTAAGATACATAAAACCTTTTTTATAACAATGTTAGCATGTAGATATATTATTTCAATATGAACGTACAACAAAGCATTTCAGGCACAGAAACTCAATCCTGCTAGAGAAATCAGCTGTACCTATAAAACAAGTTAAAACAGCAGGCAAAACAAAAAAAAAATTAAAAATAAAATAAAATAAAAATAGTGAGAAGCACAGCAGACAGGATGTGACTTAGCTGAAGTTTCCTTTTCTTACACCAGAATCACACATGAATCTCCTCAGTTCTGTTGTGCTGATGACATTTGACAAGGAGCATATTGTAACCCCCGTGTACACTGGAGAAATATTCAGGACAGGGGTTGTCAACTGTTAGGCACTGGTAAAGAGCTTTTACAGTGAGGTTTTTACAATCATGATGACAACATCATCAGAGGTGCTGGTGACAGTGCACCTCTGACAAACATACAGACCCATGTCACTTTTGTCACTGACAAAAGGTCTGCAGCAGATGAATTGTCAAGCCTGAGCCATCTAAGCACTTTGCTTGCATTGGCACACTTGGACACTTATGTGCATAGGCTCTTTATCCACCTTTCTTTATTGACTGTAAGTGTAAGACGTTTGCTGGTCTAAGCAATGCCATGGTGTGCTCTGAGAGGAGCTAAACACACCAACTTCCTCATGTATAAGATATAACTCCAGAAACAATAAGCATATGCAATGTATACAGGAATTGTAGACCGTGTCTGGAAAGTTTAGTGATGGTGGTCCAGAATTTTCTCAGTTCACAATGACTTGATAAACTTCAAGGCACAAGCTGTGCCTGCAACCTGCTGCATATTCTTGAGTCATGGTTGTTGTGAAAGCTAGACGACACATGTCACAGATGAAGAAGCGATAGCTCCCAAGTCATCCATCACCTCACAAGCAGTAGTGGCAGGAAAGGCAGTGTGTCCACTTAGTAGTTCACAACCAGACCATTAACATGACCTTTCTCTCCCTATATGGGAGCCAGAAGTTTAGATATAGCACTATCACTTACGAGAGTAACAGAAAAAAATTCGTGGAAAACCCTGCCTCTAGCTCACCTAAGACCAAAAAGGAACCTGAACAAGAGCACAAAACTCAGGTTGCTATATTCTTTTTAGTTGATCCACCACAGAGAATTGTATTGTCTGGTTTACAGTTGTAATCATATATTGTGGATTTTCTGTGGGATTTTTACTTTACATAGACTGAAATCTGATTCCTCAAAACTGGTAGCATCTTAAAAAACATATCAACAAAACAGGAGTGGTTTATGCCAGTTTTCACTCACTGTTACCAAAGCTGTGCAAGAAAAGTTACAATACAGCTGTACTTTGATCCAAATGCATGAACCATATAGGTGGAGGTAATGAAAAAGCCATTTATTTCCAGCTTTGGGGCAATTCATAGAAAATTCATTTGTGACTGTGCTAGTTTGGAAAAATAATAATAATAAATCATTTGTGTTCTCCAGGTGCTACACTCCTTGATAGGTTGTGCCCTGGCAGCATCTACTTCAACTTTTCAAATATTCTGATAGTTTACATGGCTTTTTTTGAGAGCTCAGTTCAGTGCTTCTGGCAACTATTACTCTATCACAGCCCTGCTTCATTCTCCTCTGTCTGCTCAGACTCATTTTATGATGTAGGTATGGACTTAAAGACTAAAAGAAGATGCTGCAACAGGAATTTTGCCCTGTCTCCAAATCAGATGCCATTCTTTTCAGCCCACAGAATGAGCAGCTTTGGCATAATTCTATGATTTAATAAAAAATAGCCATTAAACAATTAGTTCTTCATCTACCAGAGCAATTTTGCACCCATCTCACAAATATTCATCAGCAAAATGTACTGTAAAAATTATTATTTCTAAATACTGAAAAAAAGTAAACCCTGATACAATGATTCTTCCAGAATTCACAGTTTTCTGCTCATGACAGAAACCTGTTTGACTGGATAGATCCTCTTTGAAATCTCAGGATAATGTAATGTCAAATAAACTGTTTCTTTGTTAATAAACTAGGGGGGGAAATCCATCATAAGATGCTATTATAATACGATTAAGTAACAAATTAGTTTCCTTTGTCTTCTGATAGTAAACTTTATAACAAATGAGTTTACTGATAGTAATGTCCCTCAGAACAAGTCCTGCTAAGTGAATATCCAAAATTGAAAGTATTAACATAAAACAAAACAAAAAACAAAACAAAACACAAAATGATAACAAAACATGAGTTTAAGAAAGGTATTTTATTAAGAAAAAAAAAACATACCTAATGCACAAGGAAATGCAACTCCCCATGTGACTTGTCTCTTCAATCAAAATTAATAGGCCCTTTCAGTGATACATAAATACGTGCAAAGAGGTACTCAACATTATATTATTAGAAATTGCTTAGCAACTTATTTCACATAACAGACATATACAAGGAAACCTCTAATCCTTTGTGATTAATTAAAAGAAATAGAGCATATTCATTGAATAAAGAATTTGAATCAAATTATTGTCTTGTATCTGCCAGTTCAAGTTTCCATGACAACTTCTTTTTGCTCATGAATAGCAGGTTGTGAAGAACTACAGAACTGTGATTCAGATGCATTCTACATTTGATTTGAGTTTATAAAACAGGGAACCTAGGAAGAAGAATGGGAAATACATGCTCATGATGTTCATTTTATGAAGTATGTAAGTGTGCATTACAAAAGACAGCATAACAATGATGTGACTAGTTCTTCTTTGAACTTCTGACTGCCGGCTATGCTGATAAATAATGAAAAAAACACAACTTGGTGTTAATCGAAGTTCATTGTTCCAAATCAAACTTACATCTCCAAAATATCTGGTTGCTATAAAGGAACCTAGTCAAACTGATTTCAAAGCTGAACAATTTTTGTCTGGGACTGAAATATGTAGGGTGTATAATCTTGAAAACAGTAAAGGATCTAGAACTCCTGTTAACCACAAAGCATCCCTAATTGAATGACCAGCAGCAGAAACTACAACAGACTATTCCTTTCTCATTATGTGAGATGAGTGTTACATGAAAAGCAAAATGTCTATAGTAAAAAAATAAAAATAAAAATAAAAATAAAAATAAAAATAAAAATAAAAATTAAAATTAAAATTAAAATTAAAATTAAAATTAAAATTAAAATTAAAATTAAAATTAAAATTAAAATTAAAATTAAAAAATAAAAATTGACCTTCTATTGATGGCAGAGTCATCAAATGAAAACTACTTTAAGTAAACATATTGTTTTGGAGCCTTCAGTTCCTTTGTATAAAAAAAGATCCAATGTTTTGAGGATGACAGGGTTAAAAGAGATGCATTTGATAGAATATGAGCAAAGTAGCTCTGCAATACAAATAATTGGACAGGAATTCTTTTTCAGGATTTTTCAGCCTCTTACATCAGCTCTATTATCTACCTAAAATCATCAATTTGAAAATCTCCTGGAGCTAATAGGGTAGATGCAAAAGGAAGTATTTGTATGTTTCATAAAAGAGATATTCAGCTTTCCCAGAAGACATATCTTTTTTTCTGTCTCCTAAAGTAGCTGTGAAGACAGTTGCAGAGACAAATGAGCTTGCTCAGCACAGCATATTAACACAGACTCAGAGCAATATTAATGAAGCTATATGATCTACAAGCCAAAGCTGGCCCACTTACAGGCAGTTTTGAGTGTGGTCAGAAAAAAAAAACATTAACTTTTGCATAAAAACACACTCAGAATGAACTTTCCAGTTTTAATTATTTGTTCTGACAGTCTCGTTTTATCAAAGTTCAGCATGAGATCCACCAGGTGTGAGTTCTAGAGATGTTAAACATCGTGCATGTTTAGGCACCAGCTATGTTACCTTTGTTTCACTTGTAGGGAACACATCTGAAACGATTTTCAAGCTGAAGGTTCATGCAATGTATCTACGAAAACAAAGGCTATTCTCAACAGATTAAACTGAGAGTAAAATACTCATCTACCAGAACACTTCTAGAGAATCATCTAGGTAAGAAACATTCTTAGCTACACCCAGCTACACTCTATTCACTCCCATAGAACACCGTCCCTATTCTTTCACTGACAGCGCTGAGATTTCTTGTTCTTCTAAGTTACGGAAAACACAAATCGTGCAGAACTTTGCATGCCCTCTATTTGTCAGTTGTGTTTTTCTCTATGACTAAATCCTCTGAATGGAATTACTTCTTAGCTTTCTGTATCTGAACAGGGCATCTGCTTTCTGTCTTCTTGTGCTAATGAATATTTATGCAAAGAAAATTATCACCAACCACAACTTCAATCTGTTGCAGGGAACTGCTGAGTTCACATTTTTCATGGTATTTGCCTGGGGCACACATTTGACCAATGCATTCCACTCATTTGTTAGGAACATTTTTTTAGGTATTTTGAAACATTTTCTGCCACCTTCCCTAGAGATGTTAAGACATTAGAATGAATCCCTCTTTATTAAAATATATATATATATATATATATATATAAAAGTACTTTACAGGATACATTAAAAATACTTCAGAACGTCTATTCCAAGCTTTCAGTGTTTTTTAAAAGGAGATTTTTTAAAAGGAAGGGTATAATTATAGTAACTTCTAAAGATTCCACCCCTTACAGAAGAAATTACTTCATATTCCTCCATTCTTAACTCAAACTAGTATCTAGCTTCCTGTATTTCAGCATCCTTATCATCTGGTAATATATAGGACCAACAAAGTTATTGTTCTGTACAGTGAAATACCCTAAGTAACTTAACACTCCATAGTCATGAAGTTGTGTCTTTTTCTTCTTAAAACAAATTTCTCTTTGTAAAACTATGCAGTGCTTCACATCTCATAACAAACTGTGATGGAATGAATTTGCATAAAAGAGCACATGTAAGGACACAGAGCCTTGCCATGAAAAAGAGGGGGAAAAAAACAAACCCACAGTTCAGTTTAGAATGGAACATAAAAAATGTTCTTAACTTCTCACCGACAGTTTTAAAGTAAACATACAGGTACAGCCAAATTTACAATTTGCTTGTACTTAAACACCTAAGTTCTCTTCACATGTTCTGTAATATAAATGAAGTTCTGTTTAGCATTACTGCACTGAAATCAAGATGATTTTCCTTTCTAATGTAGCATGTGTCTGCCAAGAATGACTCATCTTAATCACATGGCTTTTTTAAGTGGCTAGTACTTGCTTTTTGTGTTGAATAAATTGAGCCTTCTGCATTCCAGTGCTGCTCCAGACTTTTTAACATAACTGTTTATCTTTCTGAATCAGATAAATAGACAAATGCCTGGTATCTGACTTCACCAACATTTGTGTAAATCTGCAGCTTTGCATCTGATCTCAGCAGAACTATTCAAAGGGCAAAGTGACAAAAACCTTTGAGTAGTATTCCTGGACTAGTAGCAGTACTTTTTCAGATGCCATTGTTGAACCGAGGCCTATATTACTGGTATTTATACCTACAAAAGTCTCTAAGTCCTACCTTCCTTGCAATCTCAGATACGTTGACTTATACACTGTCCTACAATGGAGAAACACAACCAAGCACCAACAAACTGATGTTTTACTCCGATGTGTTTTCAGCTGTATTTTTCTAGAGGTGGTCAGAAAGCAGCCCAGGGACTATACAGTACATTAAACAATCACTCTGCAGCAGTCAGGATCATTACACTAACCTCTGTATTGCTCTTTTAGAAGCTAATCCACTCTACATCAAATTAAAAAAAACACACACATCAGCATTTAATTTTTCTTGTCATCACTAACTTACCTTTTATTTAAATGCCACTCACACATAAACCTAACTGGTACCTACTTTTGTTTCAATTTTTGAACACCTGTGTAACAGCAATGTGCAGACTGTAAATGGATTTGGACAGTTTTTTACATCGTCTTTAAGATTCAGATTTGCTTATATCACACTTCACTTGTGGCACTTTTTTAGGCCCAGTTCTGATTCACATTTAGACCTAAGCATACAACTAACAGAGGCATTCACTCTGCAAGCATGCAGATAATCTAAAGACACCTTTTTCATTAGATCTTCACTATACCATACCACCAGTTAATGCTATTGAGACTGGAAACTATGTTTTCAAGAATTTTGTTTAGATCTAATCAGCAGGGCTCTATTCTTACTTGAGGTATTTATTAGAACACTGTTGAAAAAAATAATGGACAGATTTCTGCAAAATCAGCATAGATTTCTCAAGTGATTTCAATTTAGACCCTGCATGTTTCTTAGCTTATCTGTGAAGAAAGGAGATTAGCCCCCAAAATAGAAAAGATTCTGGAAGCAGGAAAGTGTCTATGAGCAACTTGGGACTCAGAGGAACAACCAAAATGAGCATTAAGAAGTGCTAGAGTGTTTGTTTAAGCTTCAGCACCACAGCTCATCAATAACTGGGCTTCCACACATGCCCTCTGTTTCAGATTCCCTAGTTTCATGAAGAAGAAAATGATTAGATACTCATCTTCAAGGTTGCGTGCATTGGGACAATGATATATCTACTCATCACTCAGAGGTTTTCCTGCAGATGATCTAAGTAAGCTTAGTAACTGTAATCACAGCAGTGTGAAGTTCTGTAAAACTGTCTCCACAAATAAATGTTCGAGCAGCTTCCTTCTGCAGGGCTGCACAGTGCTCCTGCTATGTTACTGTGAACACCCGAATGACCCAGCTACAAAGTATATTACAAATGTTTGTGTAAGTGAAGGTCATACATTCACCTACATGCATAGGAAAAAAATAGTCAAAGCACAGACCTAACCTCCAATCCCCTTCCAAAGGCAAAGGATGTCTCTGTTTGCTTTGACTGAATATTTTTACTCTGTTTTAATGTTTCCTAATGTTTCCCATGGCAGTTTGGTCAGCCCAATACTTCAGCTCACCCTGAGAAAGATATTTCTTAATATTTTGCACTGAATCGATTTCTTTTTTGAAAATATTGATTTTGTCATCATTTAAAAATAGAAGCATTACAGGGTGTTCTGTAGGTAACAGTACTAAGAAGGTTTCCTATGGATTTATGTCCTTAGTTCTCTCCACCTTCCCACTGAAACAACACCCCCACAAAGAAAGAAATAAGAGAAATCTGCAACTGTATGCGTGATTGATGGCTGGCTAATGAGCTACCAAGCAGAATATCTAACAACTGAGTTCTGTTGATGCTTGGCTGAACATGAGATGACAGTGTGCCCAGGTGGCTAAGAAGGCCAAAAGCATCCTGGCCTGTATAAGAAATAGTGTGGCCAGCAGGAGCAGAGAGGTAGTCATCCCTCTGTACTCAGCTCTAGTGAGGCCGCATCTTGAGTATTGTGTTCAGTTTTGGGCTCCTCACTACAAAGAAAGTCATCGAAGCCCTGGAATATGTCCATAGAAGGGCAACAAAACTTGTGAGGGGTCTGGAGCACAAGTTTTATGAGGAGCAGCTCAGAGAGGTAGGATTGTTTAGCCTGGAGAAGAGGAGGCTCAGGGGAGACCTCACTGCACTCTACAACTTCCTGAAGGGAAGTTGTGATGAGGAGGGGCTTGGCTTCTTCACAGAATCACAGAATGACCCGGGTTGGAAGGGACCTCAAGGAGCTCCATGAAGGGACCTCATGAAGCTCCAATCCCCCTGCTTGGCAGGGCCACCAAACTTCTATGTTTACTAGATCAGGTTGCCCAGGGCCCCATCCAACCTGGCCTTGAACACCTCCAGGGACAAGGCATCCACAATGTCCCTGGGCAGCCTGTTCCAGGACCTCACCACTCTCCTAGTAAAGAACTTCCCCCTAACATCCAACCTAAATCTTCCCTCTTTCAACTTAAAACCATTTCCCCTTGTCTTACTATTATAGGCCCTTTCAAAGAGCTTACACCCCTCCTGATTATAGGTACCCTTCAGGTACTGAAAGGCTGCAATGAGGTCACCCAAGGAAATGGCCACAAGTTGTATCAGATGAGGTTTAGACTGGACATAAGAAGGAACTTTTTCTCTCAGAGAGCGGTCAGGCACTGGAATGGCTGCCCAAGGAAGTGGTGGAGTTGCCATCCCTGGCAGTGTTCAAGAGGCGTCTGGATGAGGAGCTTTGAGGTATGGTTTAGTGGTTTTCTGTAGGTTTGGTAAAGGGAGGATGATTGGACTAGATGATCTTGAAGGTCCTTTCCCACCTTATTATTCTATGATTCTATGCTTCTATGATTCTGTCTGTCTTTTTTTCTCAGTGAAGGCTTTTGCTTCTACAAAGGAAATAATTTTCATTAGATATTTTCATTCCAAATTTTTTTATTTTTTTTTTTCTTTCCTTTAGTCAGTTAAAAATGTCCAAAAGGGCTGAATAACTATGGGAATGTCTGGAAGTCAAGCAGACTGATCACAAAGACTTAGTAGCCTAAAAAAAAGATAACCTAATTTGCAGTGAAAGGAACTCAAAATATCCTTCCTTCTGCTAAGCCCTCTTGAACAGAACTTCTGGAGAAATGATTGCTTCAGACCAGGTGTACACAGTTGGCTTTTTTATACTCCCCTTAGTGAGTGAAGCTCTTGTGAGGCCTACAGAACTTCTGGAAAAGGGAAAATCTCCAATACCACATCTAAATAAAATAAATCATTACATACATTTATATGACAGCTTCTGTCTTACTTATGCCTATGTTCCAGCTTTTCAATTGCTTCAGCACCAGCTGTCTATTGCATTCTTCTTGGCTGTAAACACTCCATGAGGTATGGAGCTATCAACCTTTACCAAATATTACCACTACGTAGGTCTTTCAAGCCATGTTGGTTCTTGGAAGCACTACTTGTTTAAATATTAAGCAAAAGTGGGAAAAAAAATAATAATAATAAAAATAAAATATATATATATATAAAAAAATGGTGCTGACAGGGTAAACCTATCATTCATTTAAGTTATCAGCTGTAGTCGAGGCATCACAGTCAACCCTTCTTTAGTCTTTAAGGGCTGTCCTTCCATGAAACACATACATAAAAATAAAGAGACTTTGGTAATTCTTGGCATTCCCCTTCTCATTTGTTGGAGCTGAAATCCCTACAGATTTACTGCTCACTACTTTTGATACTACTTTTGTGTGGCTTGGGTTTGTTTTTGCTTCCTTTTTTTATTTTTTATTATTATTTTTTTAATTTTATTTTTTTAAGTAATTAAGAGCTAATATTCTATCTCCCCTATAGCCATATGCCAAGGAAGCTCCTTATGAAGGACTACAGTGGCAGCCCTTTCTGGGAATTGGATCATCACATCACGCATTTGAGACATACACAGAATTATTCTCTTGGCTACTCATGTTCCTGCCCATCTGCTGGAGTGGCAAGGCGCCTGCTTGCAGGCTGACGTGTCAGTTTCAATAAAACAAAACCAACAATTAGAGAAAGAAAGAAAGAAAGAAAGAAAAAGCCTCCCACTTATGTAATACTTCCAGCACTTGTACTTCCATGAGGAATCCCTCCTCAGTCACAGTGATGCCATATGTTTCTTTCACACAGCACCTAGTGACATTTGTGCTGTACTTCAGTGGTGAGAAAAGAAGATGATGAGTTTGCAGCTGCCAGAATGACAGACTGTATCCAGTGGAAACCTGAGAAGTGAACTAAGACAACATGTGGCGTCCAAACATGCTACAAGGGAGCATAACTGGTACCTGTAACTGGTAAAAGCATTCATCTCTTAAGTGTAGTTGATTGTAATGGATACTCCCACCTGCCTAACAAGAAAGGGAGGGAGGGACAAAGAAAGAAAGAAGAGAGAGAGAGAGAGAGAGAGAGAGAAACAAAGAGAAAAGAGAGGGGAGGGGAGACAGAGAACAGCATATCATATTTGCTCTTGCGCATGAACAGTGAAATCCATTGTTTTCAAAGGACTTATGTGCATGCTGTCATTCAGTAAGAAAGTCCACAGAAAATGTCCAGAGAGAAAATTAAATAATAATAATAAAATTAAATTAAAAAGGAAAAGGAATTCTATCAATTTTAGAGGAGCTGATTCTAGCATTAACATGAGGAAAAACTGGTTGGTGTTTGTTTATCTTACCTTCCCTGAACTGTAAGCCAGGAGCTAGGACTCAGTACAATGGGGACCAGACCTGCTGAGACACAAAAGATATTCTTGCACAGACTTCTTCGTGGGACAGAGCTAAGTTCTTAGGTTTGAAGTAAATGTAATTTCGGGCAAAATGCTACCTCAAAATGCCATTATCTGGTTGCCAGTTTAGAGTCAAGTGTTCAGACTAGCTGCATTTACATTCTAGCTTTTAACCTGTCAAGATGGTTAATACAACAATGTCAGGTAATTATATGTCAAATTTGAAAAGCTACTTCTTTTATTTCAGACATTTAGATGAGGAATTTATTCCTGACCAGGCAAGAGCAGTGCCCTCCACTGAAAAGTAAACACAGTAGAGAGCATGCAAAGCCAGCACTAGTGATAAAGAGGCCAACAAACACAGTGAAATAGTGACATCTATGTTTCAAAACTGTTTCCATGTGGTTCGCTCTTGAAGGTTTTCCACAAGCTTCATGCTCCTGATGGGTAATACACATAGGTGTTAGTGCATCCCAGTGGAGAATCAGGACTTGGCTGAGCAGGGCACAGATACAGAGGGAAACTAAGTTCCACTATGCAAAGTGTAACTGCAGTGATACCATGAAGCCTTTGGATTTGAAGCACGTCTCCGTACTGTGCAAATGGAGAGTGAAATATTTTAGAATGGGCACCAAAAATAAAGCCCAGCATTTTGAGCAAGTATGACATACCTGTTCACCAAAAAACAGAAGTCTTACTACTCCTCTTCTCTGGAACTTTGGCACTGTATTTACCCCAAGGAGAAGGCATCACTGCAAGGAGATGTGATTATTCGGCTCAGCAATCAATGTACACATCTGCTTTGCAGCTGGGTGAACACAAACAGTGTCTATAGGATAGACATTTGTGGTTGTTCTGTATTAAGCTAAAGCCAGTAGATCTTGAGGTCAAGTGAAAATTTCTATCCCATTTTCCTGGTGAATAATGCTCTGGACATTTCCATATACACAGGATAAGAACTGTAAATCTACAGATGAACACCATGCTGTATAATTTATCATTTATTATTTATAATTCATATGAATTTTTAATTCATAACTCATAATAGTTCTTTCTCAATGGGACAAATATTGTAAATGAATACTCACATTTTCTTATTGCGAACTGAAAGGATCTTAGAGTCTCCAATTTTCTAATTGAACAGGATGTGCAATCACAGGATGAAAGAAAGGCTCTGATTATCTTAGACCATGTCAATCCAAGCCATTTTTCCAGTGAAACTACAATGGTGAGGGTTAAGGAACACAACTGGCGTAAAATGTTGTTAATTGTATGTTTTGACTACCAGACAACATTATTTCTCAATTACCACACAGTCTCACAACTGAATATTTCATTCTCTGAATCACACACTGCTTCTATTTGAAAAGAAAAATCCTCTGGGACTTTACACCCCATTTAAAAGAATATATTAAAATAGACTGAAACACGCAGAAGATCAGTGCTCATCAGAGTATTATATGGGCATACAGAGGAAGGAGAGGGTAAAGGAAGGAAGAAAAATGCCTGGATCAAACTCATCCACAGTCCTGCAAGTTCTTTGCAACATGTCATGGCAAGCTGCCTGGGATATAGTTTCCTTCTAGTGGCCCTCTTTCCTGAGGGCTCATTGCAAGTAGGTCACAATATGCACAAAACGCTTCAAAAAGAGGCAGCTCACACTGCATCTATCTAACTGCCTCCTTTTGAAGGATCCCCCCAGAACTGTCAGTGATTTATTCTAGATTTCCAGGAATCACCTGATCTACCGCATAAGTAGAGAACTGTGTTACATACACAAGTGCTTCTTCTGGTCAGGAGCTAGGAAGTAGACCTCACTCTTATAACTAGAAAAAACAACTCTCTCCACTGACAAGAAAAATTGGTCATCTCTGTCTCAGGCAAACATAGGGATGAGTCACATCTTTCTGAATTGGAAAAGGCACATTTATTATTTTTTTTTCCCCATAATTTGTCAAAATTAGGGAACTCCTAACCACATCAGTACTAGGACCTCCTAGCAGGGATACATCAGGACAGACAAGAAAATGCCACAACATTTCCTTCCTTTGCAAGAAGGGAAGGACAGAATAGAAGCACTGATTTTTAATTTTAGTTGAGGATGTGCTCTTGCTCCCACGCTTCCAGTACCCTGAGTCCCCATGACCCAAAGGCACACCACCATACATGGTAAATCATTTGGATACAGGCAGCAGTTCGTATGGAAACAAAATGCCAGCACACTTTTCAGGGCAACAAATGATGACAGTGCGGCAGCAGTAGAGGGAATTGTGAAGTCTTAAACGTGTACAGAGCCAGGAGGCAGACTGCTGATGCACACACACATTGCTCTGCATAGACTCCCTTCAAACAAAGCCAAAGGAGCTGTGACTATGGAATCACATTCGCCAACAAAATGTACTGTATTTTTAAGTACTCAGATGTGCTATTCTGATTATCTGGACAAGAACAGACAAGCCACATGGTGAACCTGGGATGTCTTATTCTTTACTGGCAGGGAAAGTGATGATTGGAAGAAGCGAACAGGCAGACCTGGACCAGTCCAAGGGGTTCTGCTAACAGAGCACATCCTGGAAAATAAAACTGAAGGGATTGCAATTTTTCTCATAACTGTCCTGTCCATTTCTACAGGGTAAAAAGAAGATCCTTATTCCAAAAAAGCAGAAGAACAGAGTCAAACAAGACCCATAAGCCATACTTCAAGTTTGCCCTGTACCAAATGGACTGAACACCCTATCATGAATATTATGAAATCTTAACACTTCAGAGAGTGCCATAATGCAACAATTCTTCTGTGACAAGAATATTAGTTCTGGAAAACGCCCTAGAAAGATACTCTCGCTATCACTACTACCCAGTGCAGAAAAACAAAGAGCTGTCTATTTACACATTACCCACCTTAGCTTCTCAACAACAGTTCAAAGCCATAACAGTGCTGGCAAAGATGAGTGGGTCAGTGTTTTTGTTAACTGTCACCTTGCTTGTTCCCTCATCCTGAGGAAAAAAGCTCCATACACAATCCTCTAGATGAAGAAGAGTGGCAATGGAAATATTTGAAAGAAGAAGATCACACATTCAGCAGAATTTCTAAAGCACTGATATTTTACTGCTTTGCTTCGTTTTTAAGCTGAACAGCTACAATTGGAAGCTGAGTGGAACTTCAGAAGAGCTTGTGCAAGCTAGCTGAATGGACAATACCATGGCAAATGCATTAGGTAACATTAGAGAAAAAGTAAAATACATTGGAGAAATAAAAAAATAATGGTTTGGAGCTAAAATATTTCCAGTTGATAGTGCCAGTTCTAAAGGAATGTGGTATTTCACTGCAGCCCAGTGAAAACCTTCATTCAATCAACAGGTGCTGGAAGGAGAAGAAGGAAGGGAAGGAGATGTTGAAGTCCATTAACAGTTTAGAAGAGTGACAATACAAAAAGAGTACAATACAAACAACAACAACAACAACAAAACCTGAAGTGCTTCTGTAGAAATCAGTAGTGCAGACTCAGGTTGCATCTTTTATGCCATTACCAATTATTCTACCTCAAACAAGTGAAAATATTTCCTAATGGTGTTATTCCATAAAAAGAATAACACAGAGAATCTGAAAGGATTCTGAGAGGAGTACCTCTCCTCTGTGGAAAAAGATGTTAAGATTGGTGATAGCATAGAAAATGATGAAGGCATAATCCTGGGAAATTGAGCTGCTTCATAAAGCAAGATCATTCAGCTGAAATAACTGGTGAGAAACTGAGTATCAAGCAAAATATTTTCCTAACTCTGATTTATAGTGGTACAAGGAGCCACTGTGACAAGAACTTAGCAAGATTTGGCCGTTTTTTCTGCTCTCACAAATATCTGGAATGCTGATGACTGACGGTAACACCTTTCCAAAGATACAGCCCCGTCATATTTCCAGGTTTAAACAACCTCTGTAAGTCTTACTATTCCGGGTAGCTTCACGCTGACCTACTGCCAGCTTCATAACCTTCCCCTAATATATCTGGTACCGACAAAAGACAGGATATGCTAGCTGCTAGCTGGCCGCTATAATCCTAGCAGCCGGTAGAATCTCGGTAATTCCCTCCCTTCCCTACTGCTCAACATTCTCGGCACTATACTGACCTCTGGTGGATGCCAGCAAGAGATACTGTAACCAGAGTCGTCCAAAAGCTAAGGAAACCACACCCTCGAACTTTGACGGGAACTCAGAGAAGGTACACAGAAAGCCTGCTTGCTTCGGAAAGTGTTCCAGATCGCTCAAGACAACAGGGTGGGAAAATATTTTACTGATGACTCACTGCTCACTAAGCATTTTACTGATATTTCAGCTCACAATGCTCCCTTGAGATACATACTCTCCTTATCAGCATGTTAGGATTTCCTGTAACAACAATCACTAAAATATTTTGTAGGCAGCAGCACCATTTCCTATATGAGGAAAAACAAGAATAAGCCAGTCTGTAATCTTTTACTACAGTAAACAATGCAAAACATTGCACATAAATTAACCTGCAACTGTTCTTGGACCTACAAACATAATATTTAGTCATTTTATTATACTTTACTGCACATTTTAATCATCTCCAAAGCCAAGTCACTTGGTTTTAAAAGTTCTTTTCAGCGAGATGTTTTGTGGCATGATGCTACAGCAGACTAAAATTGGGAACAGGAACAAAAGGCTGCAAGCCAGGGAGGACAGGAACTGGTATTCCTGCTAAAGGAAATATAACAGGGAATTTTATCCTTAGAGGTTAGTGCTGGAATTCACTCAGGAAAACTAAGCTCACATCCAGAAAGAGTGGAATAAAACAAGATGTTACAGATTCAGATTTTGACTGCTTATTAGTGTCCCAAGTGATCAATGGCTATTGAAAGGAATGAGGAACCAGAAATGTCCTTGGAGAGACTTACTGTTGAATTGGGTCAGATGATTAACACCATTCTCCTTTGCAAGCAAAGGTAAATTTATAATACATTCGCGTAATGTGACGTAAGATGATCTCTGCAGGATGGAGGGAAAGTCCTAATTCAAGGAATCCAGTTGTCAGCTGTTGAACCATACTTTGAAAATAAAGAAGCATTTAGTAACACACAACAGAGAAGGAAAACTTCATTTGGAAGGATGTCGGGTGTTGCATCCAACACTCACCAGTTCTTTTGGCTCTACTGACTTTACTTTTTCACCAAACCTTTAGGAACATCATATTTCTCTACCCTTTTGACAAATCCAGCTAAAAACAGCTTAAAATACCACCAGCAGAAACTAATGCCTCATCATTAACATCAAAATGGAGCTGCCGGATTCTACTCTTCCAGTCTGTTTTGCTGAAGATCCTCTTAAGAGATTTCTAAAGGAGTGAAAACGACCAAGTTTCCGAAGCGCTTCACTAAATAGCTCATGAATTTCATCAGAAATCTTCCAAGGTAACAGTGACAGGACAAGGGAGAGTGGTCTCAAGGTGAGCCAGGGGCGGCTCAGGTCGGATATTAGGAAAAATTCCTTCTCTCAAAGAGCAGTGAGGCGCTGGAACAGGCTGCCCAGGGAAACAGGCGTCACCGTCCCTGCAAGCGCTCGAGAACTGAGTGGTACTGAGGGACGTGGTTTGTGGACACGCTGGGAACGGACTGGGGGCTGGATTAAATAATGATGATCTTATAAGTCTTTTCTAGCCTTAATGATTCCAAGATGCCGCAAGAACGCTACCAACAGACTAACTCAGCCAGTGAGGGGGATCGCCTTCAGCGATGCTACCCCCACACAAAGAACCTGTCCCTGCGATGCTGACGCCTGACAGAACGAGCTCCCTGAGCAAAGGAAGCGCCCTGGGGCTCAAGGATGACGGAAACACCACTGCAGGACACAAGTCATCCAGCAGCCAGCGGGCAGCACTGCGACTGTGCGGTAACCTCCGGCACGGGGCACTGATGCCCCTTCCCTCCGGGCGTCTCCATCCCGCAGGGGGAGCGCTCTATCCAGGCCTCTCCTCACTGTGCCCTGTGAGCTGCAAGCCGTTCTGCCCGGGCCTCAGCCCTCCGGCGCGGGGAAGCAGCAACGGGGCCACCGCCTCCTGCCCGTGTAAGGCCGCCGCTGCCCCTCCGCACTGCCGTAGGGCCGGCGCACCTCCCTCCTCCCCCTTACGAAGGCGTAGTTTGGTCCTCCCATGGCACTCTGGGAACTGGAAGGGCCGCGTTTTCGCTTTCGCGGCGGCGGTGGCTGCCGAGGGTGCGGCGCGGGGCGGTCGGCGCTCGCCGCTGGGGCCTGAGAACCGGGCGGGGCGGGGCGAGTGAGGCGGCTGGGCGCTGAGGGGTGGGTTGGGGCGCCGTTACGGGCAGGTATGGCGGCGGGCCTGCCCGGCCCTGCAGCCGCGTGCTGCCCGCCCAGGCCCTGTGCTTTGTGTGCGGGGAGCGGCCCTGCGCGTTGATGGCCTCCCGTCAGTCTGTCCAGAGCAGAAGGAGAACCTTCTGGAAGACGGTAACTTGCTGTTGATATAATCTTGTGCTGAACTCTTGGGCAGGCTTCTGCCATTGGGCCGGCACTGCTGCGTCAGGTGCACAGCATCCACTGACAGACCCCTTTTAAATGAGGGCTTCTTTATTATCGGTTTACTTCAGTTTTTGCCTTTGTGTTGCCCATTCATTGCCTTCTAAAATGAATGTGGTGTCAAAAAAGGCAAACAAGAATTCTTGCTCAGGCTGTGTAAGGGGCTGGCTGATTGCCTTTCTCCTCCCTGCCTTTGCAAGGACAGAATAAAAACCTGTAGAAACTATGGTTGAACAATTGCATGGTAGGTTTTATGCCTCAGACCTTTTAAAAGAATAATTTGATTTTTTAAAAGGGGGAAAGACTGGATTATTGATGGCCACTCTTAGTACTGTTCAGCTGTCCAGTCTACCCGAATAACACTAACAGTTGTGCTAGTTTTTTTAGTACAAATAGGTACCTACAGCTTCACAATACTTACCAAAAGAGAATATTTTTGCCTTTGTGCATTGGCTTTTTGTTACTAATGGCTGTAGGAGAAGAGCAGCATGAGGCAAATCCCTTTGCAGGACTGCTCCATATTTGTCAGCAACATCTACTGATGTACTGCAGAAAAAACAGTGTTCATTGATACCCTTTTGAAAGTGCAGACTGTACTGTATCCCTAGCAGACGTGTCTCTTGGTAATTAGCAGGGTTTATTCTTACTGAAGTGCTTCACTCTCTTCTTACAGTGTGTTTGTACAGTAGCCATGGGTGATCTTCCTAGCAGTTCACAAGCTCACAGGGACAGGCATGTGGTGACAGCCTCTAAGCATGAGAAGGGTGTGTCCTAGAAGGTGACAAAGTAGTGACATGCCAGCTCTCCTGCAGTTTTATGAGGTAAGTGATAATAAATGCTTCTGCTGCTGCAGCCTGCAGTTTTGTCCTGTAATGAAGCAGACTTAATATTTTTTAAGTTCAGCAGAATAACTTCAGAGCAGTGATCTGAATTGAAACATTGAAGCCTGATGACTAGGCTCTCATCAACAACAAAAGCAAAGTGGAAAGGCAGGTCAAAATTTTTAAGCCAGGAACGTTTGGGACAATATTAGAAGTGTGATGGGGGAGGACTCACTGCTAACAAATCACTATGAATTTACCCGCATTTCAGGAGACGTAGAATCATAAAATGGTTTGGGTTGGAAGGGACGTTTAAGATAATTTTATTCCAATCCCTATGCAATAGGCAGGGACACCTGCCTCTAGACTAGGTTGATCAAAGCCCCATCCAGTCTGGCCTTGAATGCTTGCAGGGAGGGGGCATTCATGATCTCACTGGGCAACCTGTTTCAGTGTCACACTTTCTCACAGAAATGAATTTCTTCTTGATATCCAGTCTAAATTTATCTTTTTCCAGTTTAAAGCCATTTCCCTTCATCTTGTTGCTACCAGCCCAAAGCCTCTCCCCAGCTTTCCTGTAGCCCCCCCCCCAGGTATTGGAGGGCTGCTATAAAATAAGAGAAGGCTTCCTCAGAGCCTTCCTTTTCCCGGCTGAGGACCCCCATCTCTCTCTGTCTTTCCCCACAGGGGAGGTGCTCCAGCCCTCTGATCATCTTCGTGGACCTCTGGACCTGCTCCAACAGATCAAAGTTCTTCTTGTGTTGGGGGCCCAACACAGCTGGACACAGTACTCCAGGTGGGGTCTCATGAGAGCAGAGTAGAGGGGCAGAATCACCTCCCTTGACCTGCTGGTCACACTTCTCTTGATGCAACCCAGGATATGGTTTGCCTTGTGGTCTGCAAGCACACATTGCAGTTTCATGCTGAATCTTTCATCAACTGACTCTCCCCAGTCCTCATCAGGGCTGCTCTCAAGCCATTCTCTGCCCAGCTTGTATCTGTGCTTGGGATTGCCCTGACTCAGATGCAGGACCTTGCACTTGACTTTGTTGAGCTTCATGAAGTTGGCACCTCTTAAGCCTGTCCAGGTCCCTCTGGATGGCATCCCTTCCCTCTGGCATGCCAACTGCTACTCAGCTTGGTGTTGTCTGCAGACTTGATGAGGGTGCGCTGTAACAGGCCAGTTGCTGAAACATGGGAGGTGCAGTACTGTTGGTAGATTGTCTGGAGTAGAAGCCCCAGTAAAATATGTGCTCCTTGCACATCTTGTGCAATGTGTGTTGATTAAACCTCATAATGCAGAAATTACATTCCAGAACACTGAATAAAAAGCATCTTTAGCATGTGTGTCTGGATACTTGTTCTTGGTGTTTCACTGAGACATCCAGCATTTCTAAGTGATGTGGTGAAGTGTGCTGAGTTCAAGTGCGGCACATGATAGTTCCAGAAAACAAGTGTGAATGCAAGAAAACTTTGTTAAAAGTGGAGTGTAAAAATTGGGGAAGCTTAAGGAGGAATCAGAGTGGTATTTGTCATTAGTTCATAATTTTTATATTGTTGTTATTCAGGCTTTGGAGTGGTTAATGATTTTGTTGCCAGTTATTTTTTTTTACCCAGTGTTCCAGATCAACATAAGAGAAACAGATTTTATTATGGGGTGGCATTTGTAGTAGTAACTATCAAAATGTAATTGTAGCCTTTGGAGAGGAGACTAGTTATTTCCCTGTCACTCACCGCCAAGAAGCAAAAGCAAATGAACTGAGCTAAGTTTAGAAGGAGCTTTGTGATCCAGTAGTTGTCCATGGCGAAGCCAGTTATTCTTACAGCCATCTCCCATCAGCTACCAAGTTGGCTTATAAAATCTACATTGTTTTGATGATTAGTGCAATGTCGTGTGGTTTGTTTTTTTTAATAAACACAAGATTCAGTATTTTCATTTTGCACATATGTGTGTCCATACAAAGGTATGGGCTTAAGTAGTGAAAGATTCCTACATTGTTGTTTGTTTTTTGGAGTTGAAAATAGTAACAAAATGGAAAATTTCATTGGAAGTATCCAATGTTTTACCAGTGCCAGTGAGAAAATGAACTAATGAAATTCATTCGAGACTTCTAACACTGTAGTCACTTCAGTGTTTTTTTGCAAGCAGAGGCAATTGCTTATATGAGCCTGTCACTGAGAAGAAAAATGTTCATATTAATGGTAATCCAGTATGAATAACATGAATAACTACCTAATAACATGGCTGCTCCTTGTTTTTCAACATGTAATAACTAAATGTGATCTTTCCTTGTATTGGCTTACCATTCTTTGGGACTGTCATCATGTAATGCACAGATGTAATGTGCCTGGGTTTCTACTAGAAAATTCTCTGTAGCTACCCACCATATAGAAGGTGTCTGAGCTGCCACAAAATTGTAGTTGGTTGTGACCTGAAATGTTGCTTAGATATGCAAAAAGCATGTCTTTAAAACTCAGATTTGCAGATAACAGCTTCTGACTTTTTTCCAGAGTGCTGAGGGGAAGTTGATCGATGTAACTTCACACTGTTCACGGGGATTTGGCAATTCAGAGGATGCTACTGAACGCAGATGTGTGCTGCATGTGCCCAGTCTCACGCTGTTTGCCCTTTTTTCTAGGTAGAATTGTTCGAACCAGCCTGAATCCAGTGGCAATGCAAGACTACTTCCTAAGAAACAAAAAGCTGTGAAGGACTTGGGAATGTTAGGCCTTGAAATGCTTACAGTAACATGAAGTCTTTCTAACTGTGTTAGAACACTGTTCATGTAGACATAAAAAAATAAAGATTTATGTTTCTGTTATTAGAACTCTTGTCTTTTCCAAGCTGAATTAACTGCCAAACTGAAGCAACTGCCAAGACTTGTTTTTTATCACTTTTGGGTTACCAGTTCACTGCTTCTGGTTAAAATACAGGAGTTAATTAGTGTATAGAATGTAATCACTGAAACCATGCCCTTCTGTAGCAGAGTGTGTTAGCTGAGTTATATGCTGTGGTGAGGAAAAGCAGAAACTTAAACTTAGCAAACTTACATTTAATAATCACAGAAGAGGTGCTTTTTCCAACACGAAGAACTGCAAGCTAGTGCTGTAACTAGCTACATTGATCAGCTACATGTTGTGGTGCTTCAAGTAAACTTAAGTAGAGTGAAATGCACTTTAAGAATAGGAAATTAATTTCTGGTTAATTTTGTTTTGTGGCTGTTTTGTTTTTTTTTCAGAAAAAAAGTTCATTAATTATTTGAATTAAAAGAGCAAATGCTAAATTTCTGTATCTTAAACTGTGTATTAATGTAAGCAGATTATTAATGCAACATCCAAGCACAAGTGGGAGTTAATTTCTGGTTCAGACAAGTGATTAATTTTTAGTGATTCAGAATGTAATTACTGGGTGCCCTTGAAAGCTTGAGGTTGTGCTAGGGACTACATTTCCTGAAGTTACCATCTGTTCAAGAGTTCTGTAACTGGGTCTGTTTCTGAATTGCAAGACTGGCAAGGCTAGTTCTTAAGACTAAAAAAACAACAACAAAAGCTGCCAACAGCCAGTACCGTTTTTTTGATGGCTAAAATGTTCACTTCCTTTCAGCAAGAAAAATAATGGGTGATCTTAGGCATCAGAATGTATTAACCGTCCCGTGGTGTTGTGGAATGAAGAATGAAAAAGGAAAGAAGGTAAAGACAGGGACATGTAAGGGGCACTGATCACGAAAACAGTAATGATAAACAGAATGAGGGTAAAAATAAGTAAATATAAATGCAAATTTATAAATATAAATTGTGCTAGATCAGCATTATACCAATCCTCAATTCTGCTACCTATTCTGTGGAATAAATTATTAAAGCTGAAAAAGAACTCTTGAAAGGTGTGCACAGAAAGAAAAGTGTCTTGTTCCAAACTGTTCTTTAACCTAGTATGCTGCATCCAGCTTCACGAGGGCAGGCTCTGTTGAAGGAAATATTGAAGGAAATCGTAATAAGTTTAAGAGAACAACGTGAAGAAAGTCAAGTATATGTTGATATCCTTTCTGAGGAAGTAATGCACAAAACTGGCTGGTTTTTGAAAACTTAACTTTTTAGCGAAGCAGGTGTTACATAAACTAACCAGCGGGGAGAGTAGAGGGTTTCTTAACTATTACTGAGAAGATAGGAGAGAAAATAGGCACGTAAAGGGGAGATAGCATTTGCCATACTGATACGTGTATATGTTTGGTTTGGTGGCTAATGTAGTCTGTTGAAGCTTTCTGGTGATTTTTTAGATAAGGAAAGAATCAGTACCGTGGATATATACTGGAAGTATGAAATACAAGGCTGACAGCTTTTTGCTACCAGGAAGAACAGTTAATCTGGAGAAGCTGTATACTCGGGTGCATTTTACTTCATACTACACCTGTTTTTACCAGATGGTCCTGTCAAATGAACGCATGTTTATAAGGATTTCCTCCTCTGTGTAATGTAAATAAGACACACAGGCAACAGTGGAATGCTCTAAAAATTCAAGTTTTACTTGACTTTTTTAAATAACCTGGACACAATTATTGACACAGCCATCTATCAAATTCAGTTTAGAATAAAGCACACAGTTGCTTCATGAATACTCAATGTACACAGAGCATATGAATCACACCATTGATATGTTTTTGTATGTTGTTTTAAAACATCTTTCCAGAGAGCTTTTAATTAAACAGGCTTTCCCAAAAGAAAATTTGCTATATATTCAGTCCACTATTCACCTGTATAAACATGATCAATTTGGCAACTTGTAATGACTTTTTTAACCAACATCTTCAGTAGAACGAGCTTTTTTAGAATCTGAGTTGTAACCTTCAGGTCGCTGATGAGAAGCGCAGTGTAGAAAACAGCAGGTCAAGGCTAGCTCCCAACGAAAGAAATCAGCCAACAGGCAGGGGGACCAATCCAGACTGTGCCAAAATTTTTGCAAGTTTTGTGGTACAGATAGCAAGCCCTCTTTAAAATGCGTTTTACAAAGAGAGAGATCTGCGCTGTTGGTGTAGCTAGTGAGTTCTGCGGATTGCTCATTCATAGTATTTACAGAAGTCTCAAGTAAATACAGAGGCACAATAACATGTTAAAGTTGTTGGCCAGAGGTCACTTCAGCAGACTGGAAGCACAGCTAAGCTAAGAACAGTTCTTTGTCCATTCTATGACAGGTCTGTATGACATCCAGACTCAGTGTAAACTGTGCTTGATTCTTGTCTTGTGCAAGTACTTCCAAACTCCAGGCCTGAGAACACTGACTCTGGGCAGTGTAGGCCCAGGAAGCTAGAGAAGGTAGCAACCGTGGACAGTATAGGTCTAGCTCAGAGCTGTAAGAGGGAGATACGTTCTTGTTTTAGGACTGCAGAGTAGCAGGGCTACCGTAGCTGTGCCACAAAAGTGCTTTTTGTGACCAATTTCTTGTAGGTTTCTCACACAGAACTTACAGCCTCACAAGAAAAGGTGCCTCTCCTCAAATGACTGAAGAGTAGAAGCTTGAAGGGAAAGGAAGTGTGTGTTTATGGAATAACTTGATTTTTCTGTTTCATCAGCTGATAGTGATGTCCATGTTTTGGTTTGTTTCGCCACCAATACTAACATTTAATCCATGTGCTAAGTTTGGGCTCCCTTGTGCTGAGAAAAAAACCATAGTAATTCCCCAGACTGATAATTAGACATGCTAAACTCCTGCTTCCTAAATAATCTCATGGGGAACACAGCTAACTCAAATCCAAAACACCGCAAGTTTTCTCACTTAAATGCAAACAATTTGGCTTGGCTAGAAAACAGCTGTGAACTGAGAATTAAAATCTACCAACAGCAGACTAAGTACAAGCCTATTTTCTCATGCAGTGGGGTAAATAATATGCCACCAATCTGGCTGATGGTGTCTACTAACAATACGCAAAAGCTCCCAGGCAGATGACAACAAACAGAAAACATTAGGTTGGATGTAAGCCTTAGAAGCAGTTTTCTTCCTGATCAATAATATTTGAAGATTGGCAAGATACAGGCACTATGTACAGATAACGCACAATAACAACACAAGTGCTCCTAGAGAAGCAAATGTGTTCTACTTGCCTGTGCCTGAGTAAGGAATCCAGAATGACAGCAATGATTTAGAAAGCAACAAACTACAAGAGTGTAATTCTCCAGCCTGGAACACGTTCTTGAACAAATGAGTGGCTTTGATTACATGAGACTGTAACTAGTTCTTGTGTGGTTTGTTGTATTTCAGTAGTCTCGCAGCCTTGCAAAAGACTGTGATGACCTCACCAGAATCTTTGCACAGTGTTAGGTTTTCTTTTTGTGTTTAGTTGTTGCTGGTTTGCTTTTTATAACAGTGCTTGTAAGAATGCTTATCAAAAGTCATAAAGGGGTCACTTTTGAAGGGGTCACTGGAACAATGATTGATAAAAGCCACTCTCAACAGTTTGGGGCACTTTTTAGCAGTCTTACAAAGTAATATGAGCAAGTACTTAAGCGAAGCTCAACAGTGTCCTATAATGAAATCTCCATGAAATTCAGAAGAGCATCCATGAAAACAGCATTTGCACTACAGCCGGGTTCTAAGTGCTTTCCTTCTCTGAAAACTGATAACTGAAGAAGCAGCACTGTCCAAAGCACTTGAAAAGCACTTGAAAGAGATTACCAGATGAATCTGCCTTGCCTGAAACAATGTAGTATGTCTCAGCCTGCAGGCTAATTTGTGTTGTGAAGGGAATTTACAACATATTATGTCTACCACCCTAGCTAGCAGGATCCATCTGACCATTACAGTTCATTAAAGAATTTAGGAATACTGTGGAAAATAAAACACATTATGCAAGATTTTACTTCTCACTTTTGTTAGGGAAAATGCCATGTCTTTTGTAAAGCGTAACTTTGGTGCCATATATATATACTCCATCTCACAAAAAGCACTGCTTTTCTGAAAGGGTTGTAGTCTCCTGGTATGGTGTTGCTAGAGGCAGAAGACAGGAAGACTGTGAATCACTAAAGATAGCAGGTTGACTTTATGGAGGACAAGCATAAGAAAATGTTCCGCTAAGCTTTGTAATTAGCAAATCCAGGCTGCCCCAACTGTGGACAAACGGGTGTCAGAGGAATGGCTTCTGCATTTTGTACGAAGTGACAGGACATGAGAAGAGCTAGGCATCGTTTCGGATCTATCGTGTGAGATAACATGCTCAGTCTGCAGCATAATTAATTATTCTACCTACCCTGACGAGAAAAAAAGTTGCAACTATCATACCTGAAATACTGCCTTTGTCATTTTATCATCATAGAAATGGCTCAGAGAGGAATAACAGAAGGTATCAGCATCGATTATTTCGTATTAAAAGAGATTAAGGCAGGCTTTGCTAGTCTAGTCATTAAAAAAAAAATAGAGCTATTTCCTAGCTCTCTTAAATCCTACTCTACCAGTTTTATTTAATCATTACTTAAGTGCATCGCTAAACAATACAATAGATAAGTACATATCCCCTATTTTTTTCCAGTATGGTTTACCATAAAATGACAGACGTATCTTTATGGTATGGAATGTTCAGTTAAACAGGCGCCCTACACAGAAGGACATAAGGACGTTCACCATCCAGAACACTATTGCTGAGTGAGTGTGAGTCTGTACAATTTGTGGAACTCTTTGCTACAGGGCTTTGCTGAATTTCTGAGCTAAAAAAAAATGGATTCTGTTGACAACAGTATTAAAAACACCAGCACATCTTGTTATGATATAAACTGTGTAAGAGTTAGCAGTCCTTATGTATCAGGGCACAAGTTGATCACCAGATGAAATCATGAAGATGATTCTTCCCAAATCACACTGTATTGCACAACTGGCCAAAAATATGACTTATTTTGCTTCTCTTGAAGCATCTCCCCATCATGTTAGTTAACAGTCATTTTTTGGAAAGAGGCTGTTCAGTTACAGAGGAGACCATAAAGCATATTTTTCTGCAGCTATTTTTTTTTTTTCTTTTGTAAATGTAATTGCTGATCATTCTGTTCTATGAGGATTTTCTGGTTGTCTGACTAATCAGCTTCTCCTCAGTCATGCCCCTAGAATGGTCCAGGTGACAAAGGCACTGCTTGGCCCTCCCAGCAAGCAGGCTGTGTTTCTGAATGTCCTGTAGAAACTGCCACTGCTTCAACTTCAGTTCCTTCCCTTGCACGCACAAACACACACACACACATATTCTTGCCTTCCAAAGAATGTCTTCCAGTGCAGCAGTCAAGTCTCTACTTTAAAACGTGACACCTGTACAGTTTTTATTGTTTTGGTGGTAGTTTTAATATCGATGTTGGTAGATAGCTGAGACTTTTCTTCTAAAAGGCTGTCTTTAGATCCATTCCGTCTCTGGAGGGAACAAATTAAAATATCTTGTTGATAGGGCACAGAAGAATTTAAATACCATCTTTTGATAACTGCAGCTATGACTGCCGCAGGTGAAGGATATGGCAGTTTACAGATACATACACCAGGGATATGAAAGTCACTACACTGGATCAAAAAGAACCTTTTCCTCCTTCTTTCCTCCTCCTCCTCCTCCCAGCTGCTACTCCTCTGTGCTATTTGGATTCATATTCCCTACTCAGGAAATTCCACAACTAATTATTTGGTATTTAGCCAAATACAGCAAGCACCATTCGGTGGGAACTGATGGCCAGTGCTGTAAGGAGGTTCACTGCTAGCAAAGAACAGGCTGTGTGTTAGCTAGCCTTAAAGTGAAAAAAAATCTGAGTGCTGTTTTAAAGTTGTTTGAATTTAAAGTGATTTTAACTGTCTATATGACAAAATATGGCAAGTGTTGCCAGTTAAATTCTGTGCAGTTTCCACACTATATGGAGGGTGAGCATGCAGTTCTTGCATATCAGTATGCCAGATTAATAGACACAAGGCCGGCTGTGGGAAGGAGATTTTTTGTTTCCTGTAATTATGATTTTATATTTGAAATTACATTGCTTAGATTTCTAAATGAGAGTTTTGTGTTGGTAAACAATCACTTCTTTTGCTGACAAGCATATAGAGCCTTCAGAGTGCTGCTCTGCACAGGCCTCACCTGAAGCACTGGGTGCAGCTTTGTGTGTCACAATAAAAGAAGGACATACAGCTATTAGAAAGTGTCCAAAGGAGGGCTACAAATGTGAAAGAGCATAAGGGGCAAGGTGTGTGAGGAGCAGAATTCCCCGGGTCTGTTCAGCACAGAGCAGAGGAGCTGAGGGGAGGCCTGATGGCAGCTGCAGCTCCTCACAGGGAGCGAAGGGCAGCGCTGAGCTCTGCTCTGTGTGACGGCGACAGGACCCGAGAGAACGGCATGGAGCTGTGCCAGGGGAGGGGAGACAAGGTGGGGATTACAAAAGGTATATAAAACAGTATTTACGTAAGAAAAGTTTCATGTAACTATGCAGCTTAGCTGGAAAAACTTCCTCCAGGTACAACAGCAAGTAACTCTTAGAGAAGCAGTACATACCTTTCTAAGATCTGGAAATTAGATGGAAATATGTCTGGAATTTTTCCTTTTATGTTTGTTTTCCTTTAGATTACTGGTTTAACAGAACTGCAAGTTCTTCCTTCTCAGTTTTTAAGTTTAATACAGCTATCCAATCTAAGCAATGTTACCATAGCTTCAGACAGAAGCTAGTGATGACAGTAAGTTTTCTCCTTTTTAGATTTCAGTCAGTTAAAAACTATTCAGCATTGGAAGAAAAAAAAAAAAATACCTCAAGCCTGAGCTGCAAAAGAAGGAGGGGAAAAAAAAAATGCCAGTGAATAATAATATTTAATAAATGTTGAGAGTTGATTATCCTCCTGTAGAGAACTGGTTACGTTCTTAAGGATGCATCCAACTTATACTGAGAAAACATCTTTAATAGCAGAAGCATGTGTCAGCTGCAGGCATGTGCTACAGAATTCCATATATTTGGAAACATAAACAAAACATACTGCAAAACATAAAATTTCCAGCTACGCTGTTGTTGAAAAAACAAAATGATGGCTTTTATTATCACTGAAAAACTAAGAACTTACTGAAATAAAGCACTAGATTCCCTTCTGCATCAAATAAATAAATAAACAGATAAACAGTGGAAAAACGTAAAGGATGCGTAATTACTAACCTGTTGTGTAAACTGGATGCTGGGACCTTTAACATCTGAGGATCGTGTAACAGGCAGCGGAGGCACCAGATCATTTTTCGCACTGGAATTAGGATATTACAAAGTAGATACTGCTATAATGAAGTAAACAATGAAATATATACAAAAGTAATACTGAAACTAAACAAGGGAGTTACCTAAGCAAACTTTGAAAGGCCAACACCTGAGTTTAGCCATCTGAAAGCTATCATGCTGACTATTAATAGTCGGTCGATGGAGGAATCTCCCTGGCACCTTTCATCCCATCCTTATTCCAGGGCCTCTTACCTCCTGGTCTGGAGGGACGATTCATTTTCACATGATCTGGAATCATGCACATGCCACATGTCTCCCAAGGTCCCACCTAGCCCCTCAAGCCCCTTGCTGCAGAGTATAAGCATTTTCTCTGCAAATCAGTCTTTTAGGAAAAACTGACTTACCCACTGCTGGGTACACAGGAGTTCCTGTGAAACAATTTACTACAAATGACATTTTGATACTAATTAAAGACGTAATGTATTTGGAAAGCAACTTTTGAATTCTCCCTTTAGGAACTTCAAGTCTTACCACAAAGGAACAACAAAGGTTTATTTTTCATATTTTCCCTTTTCTAAGTGGACCAAGCAAGCCTCTGTGGCCAAAAGAGACCAGACATGCTTTTGTACTTCTTCGAATCACGTAGGTCTGAAGATCTACAGGTTTACTTATCCTTAATCCTATGGCAGCCAACAATCACATGTATGGCCTTTCTAATCTAACTGCAAGTGAGCTCTGAATAATTTCTGAGCCAGATTAAAACAGTACTTTGTTAATAATCCCAGTCACGTACTTCACTTCAGACAGAACAGATCTTTCACCGTCAGAGCACTGGGACCGCCGATACTGACGGTAACTTCGAGGCGAATGTGAATGCCTAATGCGTATCGGGTCGCCTTGAGTCCTAGGAGAGACACAAAATTCACAACAGCAGGTTAATAAATCAGATCTTCGGAATAAAAACAAAATGCAGCTGCCACCTGAGAGACCCTCCCTTTTTGAGTCTGTAACTGGAATTCAATGCTTTACAAGTGCAGTGGTCACAGACTAGCAAGTTGTTTTTTGAGAATGGAAGTATTTAATACAGAATGCCTTAATATATGCAGCTTTAGCGTCACCCTTTTCTGTTCAGTGGTGCTGAGGAAGCAAATTATAATGCAAAGCGTGATTCCATTTCTGTCACAGGCAGCTGCCTGCATTAAGACATGGCATCCCAAATGGGCAATTATCACAGCAAAATAGATGCCTGTTCTTAAGTAAAGGGCTGTGCAATGGCAGCTGCCCATGATAAGCAATGGAGATGAACAAGTCAAACAAATGGTCACAAAAAAAATGTAAGAAGAAAGCATAAGTTCAAGAAATAAACAGACTTGTTTATTTGCATTCAATTCTCCCCAATTCTGTAATGCATAGCATGTAGAACAGACTTGCATACAGACTTATGTAGGTACAGAGCATACAGACACACAGCAAGTTTATCAGTATGTGACACACAGAGAGAGATAAGATTTTTTTCATATTTGGGAAAGAAAATACAAAGTTTTAAAAACATGAGGTGTTCTCACCCAACCCATGCTAGGAATACATCTGGGCTAGGTACAATTTTAGGATAATTTAAGTATAAACCGAATAATACTTCAGTATAACAAAGTTCATGTTAAAAAAAAAAAGTAAGCTTTTATATTCACCAAGAAAAATCCTGATAGAAACTCACTCTATTTTCGTGTATGGTATTTCTTTCAATTGCTCCTCAGACAAGCCTGATGGATCCACAAGTTCCTTCCTAGAAAGCAACAGGCAAAGTAAAAAGTCTAATAGTAGCTCCCAACTTCAAACCCATTCTTTTTGTTATTATTATTATCATATTAGACTGGAAAGATTTATTGAAATAAGCTGTTGTCAGCCCTAAGACTATATTGACACCAAATAGAAACCTATTAATAAATGTGTCTAACTTCACCTTCATTGCTCTAACCGCATATAACATCCTGTTTCACTCTCACCTTCACGCAGTCTGAGCCTTTCAGTTTCACAGAATCAAATACTGTGCATACTGAACATCGGATATGCTTTGGAATGGTTAATCTTTCCAAGTGGTAGTTTTAGGCTAAATAGAATAGAGGGCCTTATCCCAAAAGTATCACTATTGCAATCACATTTTGCAAGCCCCAGCTCTAAAACACTATATTTTTCTTTATATTTCCCTTACATTCAATAGACATCTGTATTCAGTGGTCTACAGTATCTTCTACAAGTCATTTATACCTGCATAATTTATCAAAGCACTTAACCTGATTCAAAAGCAATGACCACAGCCACAGGGAAAGGAATGCGATGAACCATTTGAGGGACAATGCAGCAGTCATTCAGGTGCTATACTTACTGAATATGTTTCCAGAGTTCTTCTTTAGCTTGTACATCTGGGCTTCTCCTACAAACATCAAGACCATAAACTGTGAAAACCATCATCCAACACACTGTTGTTCAGTAATCAATGTTAAGAACAGAGTCTGCACATAAATAATTGCAAGCATAGTCCACTCATGGCTTCTGCATATAGAGTTTGTTAACTCGGAAAATACATTAAATTTCATTGCTTTAATCTAACTGAAAAATTAACCTACAAGTACTGATCCACTAGTGAAGAACATGCTTAAAATATCAATGACGGAAGGGCTCCTCTTTGCAAGCTATAGCATTATCCAGCCACTACTACCCAGTTACCCAGCTGAAGACAGCCTGTTCTGTAATAACCTTTTATAAAGGAGAAACCCTGTGGCCCTAGGAGCTCTCTGTGAACAGGGAAAGGAACAGACTATGCCAGTCTGGCACAGCAGTCATCCCCAGTACTCACTGGTAAAGGACCCACTGCTCTATTGAGGTCACAGCACAGCCTTTGCTTACTGGTCATTTCCAATTACAGTTTTTCCTTAGTTCATTTAGCAATGTCATGTCTGGGACAAACAAACAAAAACCAGCTGAATGCTTTGCAAAACCAGAGAGAGCCAAAAGAGAATCTTATGGTTCCCTCACAAGACTAACATGAACTGATCCGTGATGTTCTTATGCTGCAAAGGGCAGCTGTTTCCAAGCAGCATCCTGCCCGCCCTTACTTCTCAGCTCCTCATGATGGTAACAGCCACAGCCACAAGTAGCTTGCAGCATGACGTTTGTTAGCGTTCAGAGGTTTCTGTTTCTCTGTGAACTCGTGTTTATTGTAATGTATTTCATTTTCTTATGCTTTCACTTCCCCCATCTCACCTCCCTTCTTGCATTTACTTTGTCTCTTCTTACACCAGCCCATGTTTTGTTTTGTTTTTTTAACTCCCTGACATAGAAGCTTGTTATCCAGTGGCTTTTAACAGCCCTTTGCACCCCCCATTCCTAAACTGGTTCCTCCTTCTCTGCAATCCCTTGCTCACAGAGCAGCAGCTGCTGTATCCACCCAGGGGCTAGGGAGAGGGAATAATCTGGCAGTGGGGAATGCAAAGGCTCAGTGAAAAATGCCCGTTTCTCCAGAGAGGTTTTGTCATGCCTGCAAGCCCTAGTTTGCCTGAGGAAGCACAGCCTCAGGCTCACCCCATGGTCCATACTCCCATAAAGCAGCACTGTGCATACCACTAACCCATCCCATCAGCTCACTGCTTTTAGGCATTCATGTAAATCACAGAATGACCCAGAATCACAGAACGACAGAATAAATACAGTTGTTCAAGATGTGGCTGTAAGACTCGCTGTCCCACCAATGACGAGGAGGCCTCACCCGCAGTAAGAAAGGCTAAATGTTGAGGCAGTATAGGAAGAGAACAGTTATGTAAGAAGTCATCTTCACTCCCTCGTCTTTTAGGAACTGTGTCTTCTGCCTCCCTGCTAGCCCTGGGTATTTAACTCTGTGATATCCACCATCTTTAATTCTTCCTCTTCCTTTCACCCCACAACTCCACTAGTAAGGAAGCCACTGTTGCAAAATTCCTGTACAGTCAAACATGGCAAGCCACAAGGGGAAAAGCAATCATGAAGGAAAGGGGCTGAAAACAGTAATTCCTCAAGGTAATATCTTTAGGAATTCCCATCATAGCATCATTTATTTTCCACCTGCTGAAGAAGTGTTACATTACTGGGATTACCTCACAACATTTGTTCAGCTTAACTCCCAACAAAAGAATATTCAGAAATATTCTAAATAAAAGCATTTTTTCTACTCCTTGTAAGGCAGCAGGAACACTAGCACTCTGAAATGAAGAAAAGCCCGTAGAAGGAGATGTCTTGTTGGAGTGTAACGCAGGTATTGTAAATCCTGCATTAAAAAGCTGTGTTTGTACAGCTCTGAACAGCCTGTGACATTGTATCCTCAAAGCCAGATTACAATGCCTCTTTCCCTTTGTTTGCAACTTTTTTATTGTGAATTGTTATACAAATCATTGTTTGGACACATGATCTATGCTCAGATTGTCTTACTGCAGTATCTGAATCCAGTTTTGAATGGACGACAGTTTACAAACAATTTGCTCGCTAACCAAATTCACTGATGTGCAAGAAATCCAATGGGAATTCTCTAAGCACTGAGTCTCCAGAATCCTTTGTTTTTCTGTTTTGTTTTTACTAGCTCAAACAGCCCTACATTTTAATATGGCCTGCAATATATTTTGTGTCTCCATCTGCATGCTTATTAATACTTCAATGTGATTCACAAATAGTAAATTTAAATAGCTAAGGAATTTCAATGGCCATTCTTCTTAATTAAAAAAGCCCTTTGGCTACGCAGATGTTTCAGACAAACTGTTGAAAATAAACCCAGCAGAACTAGAATTGGAAGCTCTCTATATCTCTGATTCCTTTAAAAGAAAGGAAGGTCAAATGTTAAATGTTTTTATTCCTGAGACTGAGGAGACACCAAACCCTGCCCACCAAGAATGATTAATGCCACTCATTATCAAACAAATGTAATACAGCATGCCAGACACAATAAAAATGTTTGCACGTTCAGAATGAACGTTCAGTTAAGCCAACTGAAATAGCGGACTTAATGTGAAAGGCCTCAGCTGTATTATTAAAATGATGGTTTTCTATCGGATGTTAAATGTGCAGATTGAGGTGACCATATGGCCAGATCTAAAAATAAAAATAGCCATACCTTACACTCTAGGGAATCATTTCCCTTGCCTCTGACCTGCATTCAGTCCTGTAAACAAACAGCTGAGCTGAACCAAATCAAATCAATGTTCTTATACCCTAATGTAGCTTGGGCTAACCCATTCAAATAAAGGCCTTTTACTAAACATCTTGAAATGCGCTTCTAAAGGAATTCACAATTTACTTTTTCCATTCATGCTTCCATACATTACATACCTACACCACACATCACAGTTTGAGCTGGTGTTTTGTTCTGTTTTTTTTCTTCCCTGTTTTAACTGAAGAATGAGACAAAGGGAGGAATATAATCATCACTAACAGAATACGGAGAAGAAATGAAGGATCACCCAGAACCTTCGGGATTTCTCCTTTCTTTGCATCATCTGCAATCTTTCCTTCTTTTGCGTGACATCACTCTTTACTAGTAGTAAATTAGGGACATATAAAGCAGAAAGTCACTGTGCTAGAAATAAAACCCTTATCTTTCTCTCAGTTGGCCACAAGATGGAGCCCTCAATGTCCTAGCAATGAAATCCACTTGGTGTATGGAAAAAACCTGAGTTTGCTATAAATTTAATCTAACCAGGTTTACACTATTTATTTTAACATTTTATAAAAAGAAGTAATCACAATTAATCAACTGTATTTTGTAGCATCCACACAAGCAAGCATTAATATCTCTTTATTTTTAGTGATTTATCATTGTGTAATCACACCTAATAAAGTTTTACTTCCGTGCAGCTGAAAGTGAACAAGACTGCACAAATCCAGTTCAAATAGGAATTCCAACATTTGAAAATGTAACACTAAATGTTATTTCTCATTAAAAAAACCAAAATGTAAACTATGAAAATGGAGATAAAAATTAGTTCCAGCACCATGTGTAACTGCAAACAGAGCTCAAGGGAATTTTAATACCAGAAACAGAAGTGTAGATTAAATTACAACAGGTAAGAATGAAGTTGTTTATTAAGGCATTATACGGGCTCTGCTGGTCTATTCTCAACATGAAAGGTAGATTTAAGAAAAGACATTAAAGGGAATTCTCTGCATAACTGTGTCACAGAGATTACATATTGTGCATCAGTGTTGGAACAGAACAGTTCACCTGATTTAAGCAGGCAGTGAGGATGGGGACACAGTTACAAAGATTGCCCTCTATTGCTTTTTTCCCAGTGCTACATAGCTGCTTTCCCATGCACCAATGACAACTGGACATGGAGACTTGAGCAGCTAATCTCAACAGGAACAATGCCGCAGGTGTTGTACTGATGAAAGACATGTACACGGACTTCACAAATTCCTGTATCAACCACATAAAATCTGAATATTTTCACAGACATTCTGCCCAGAAGTGGGAACCACTGTCCTCTTAGAATTACAGACTTCATTGAAGGCAATGGAGAGAGTCCAGGTGTGTTACAGAGCTCTTTTTGTAAAGTTATTCACTGTCTGAAACACAAATCCCTAGATTGATTCAGACCACGAAGAGAAATCTGCTTAAGGAAGGACATGCAACATGACTACTGCTTCTCCTCAGCAGCTGAGAGCAAAAACCACACTGGAGGTATCCCTCCCACATTTTAACACACCACAGCAGCCCTAATTTTCATGTCATAGTGGTCAAGGGGTACATACGATCGAGATCTGTGCCTGGATCGACGGTAGTTTGGATCTGCCTGGTTTTTCTCTTTTTGTCGTCGTAGCACAGCTTCCCACTGAGGAGCTGAGTCAACCATGTCATTTTCTTGCCGTAATCTGCAGAGAAAGTACCGGAACTTAGTCTGAGGTTTCCAACACAGAATGCTCAGAGGCAGCAAGAGGGTATTTTTATCTCCACCGAAATCCATCTCCTGCAATGCAATATTTTTACATTTTATCTTGCCAAATTTTGATTCATGTTCCCAAAATACATAAGATGCAAGAACCTGTATAAAATAGAGACTCACTGATTTGTTTTATATAGCTCAAGCCAAAATGAATGAATCCAAGACATTAAAAACAGACCTACAACTCAAATTCAACCTGTCTTTCCAAGTGGAAATGTTTCCATCTGGAATGTTTTTCCTGTCCCACTTAGATGCTGAAGTCCTCCTCATATACATCAAGCATAAGCTCAATACTGTGATACAAGACTCCAGTACTACTACAACTTAATCATCTCCTTTGTCACCCAAGGCCTAGCAACCCTTCCCAGTGAGCATCTCTGGTCCCTGGAACAGGCACAAAGCCCAAACAGAATGGGAAAATCCCATCACAAAGGAGACAAAGATAATCTCCTAATTTTATTTATCTCACAGAGAGAGGCAAAAAAACTGGGAAAGGAGGAAGGTTTTAAACTCCAGTTCTGCTCGGTGTGGATAGGTGTGAAGCATGAGATAAATGAGTCCTGCTCAGAGGTGCAGACAAACTCATTACTCAAACAGTCGTGGAACTAACAAGGTAGAAAGGAATGTGAAATCCTAAACTCTGTGAATTATTTCATACACTGAAGTACACAAATTCTTTGGATCTAAGATGTTGTAGTACCAGGTGATTTTCATATGTGATTCCTTTTTCTTGCCGAGTCATGAATCTCATTACTGCAATGTATTAAAGATTACAACAAATGTCAATATGCTGTAAAATGAACATGTTTGATAGTGGGCTGACATAATTCTATCATGGAAAAGCTGGTCAGGACAACTGGCACAACAACAGTTGGTCATTAAAAGCTCTAGAAGCTTCAGGGCTTTAGTACTGCAGATACCTCTACTGTGATAAAATGCTAAGCTGGGACAAGTGGATGTGTCTAGTTATAGCTGTAAACTTACAATTCAACAGTGATTTATGTATAAGCATATAAACAACCTTGGAAAATATCACTCCAAGAGTCGGAAAGTATGACCAGCATACTGAAGAAACTTGGGAAGCTTAACAAAACAAAATAATGGGAACACTGGCAACAAGCAAATAAACCATCAGAGGTAAGTGTTTTATTTGATGGAGACATGACTGCCTGAAAAATGTACGGCATGCTGTTGTTGTTGCTCTTCAGTAAATATGTACCTTTCTAGTTAAAGTTACTCTGTTCACAGCCGGGGGTTGGAGATCAATACTGTTTAAGGTCCCTTCCAACCTACACCATTCTGTGATTCTAAGTTTCTAATTGTATTGAGCTGAACTGACAAAGCAGGCAGGTGATTTTGCTTTAATAAAATCTTCACTCACATGCATGAGTTTTGAGCTAGATCCCCAAGTACTGTAAACAAACATAACTCTAATGAATGGCACTAAGCATCTGGAACAGACCACAATATAGGTATTGGTTTCTAAGCAGGTTTTTTTAAACCTGTAATCTGGTGGTAGGGATTAACGTAAGCATCTATCTAAGGCTTCTGTAAAAGAACTCACACAGTAACAAGTAATGAATTGTGATTTTCATCCTGGATAATCCAGTTTGTGGAGACAGCAATAATCCCACATGGCATAAACAGTATCAACTGCCTCACACATATGGCCCATCACTTAAACCCGAACAAAAAGAAGACATGTGGCTGTCAGAATAGCACTGCTACATTGGGTGCTGAATCTGCCTGCTTGCTTGGTTTGATTTTAAACCATTCCCTCTTGTCTTACATACTCCTAGAAGAAGAGATTCTCTCCATCCTTCCTGTAGGTCCCTTTAATCATTGTAAGGCCAAAGCCAAGTGCCCCCAGAGCCTTCTCTTCTTCAAGCTAAACAAGCACAGTTCTCTCACCCCTTCTTCATAGGAGAGGTGCTCCAGCACTGTGACCATCTTTGTGGCCCTCCTCTAGATGTGCCCCAAATCTCTTTGTCTTTCTTCAGCTAGAGAACCCCAGTCTTGGATGCAGTACTCTAGGCAGGACTTCATGAGAGCAGAACAGAGGGGGAAAATCACCTCCCTGTGCCAGCTCCCTAAGCTAGCTATGTTTTTTTTTGTTGTTTGTTTCTGTTTTTTTTTAATGCAGTTCAGACTTTCTTGGTTGGCATTCTGGGCTGCAAGCACACACCGCCAGCTTTCTCATAAGCCTGCACCCATATCCTTCTTCCCAGGACTTTCAATCCATTCTCCATGTAATAATTGTCCATATAATATTCCATTACATCTTAATGCTGCGCAAAAGATGGCAGCAGAGGGGCACTCCAATAGAATGGCATCTGAATGAAAGTGCATATGAAGTAAAGGTGTGGAACTGAAATACAGAAGAAACTGCACTCATTTACATTCATTGACGTCTGCTGAATGTTTCTGGACACCAAACAGCAGATGGGAAGTTCTACACAGAGAGACTAGTGAGGTGCTGGAACAGGCTGCCCTGCGAAGTTGTGGATGCTCTGTCCCTAGAGGTGTTCAAGACCAGGTCTGATGGGGCTCTGGGCAATCTGATCTAGTACCAAATCCAGAGGTTGGCAGCCCTGCCTGTAGCAGGGTGGGTTAAAACTTGATGATCACTGGGGTCCCTTCTAACCCAAACCATTCTATGATTCCATAATTTTATGTGAGTGCAGTGAGGGCTGGGTGGTGGGCTTCTGCAGCAGCAACTGCAGCTCACCTCCGTAGGTACATATTTTCACAAGTGCAGTATGCAGGATCTTCTTATTGTCAGCAAAAATGCATAGCTAACAGTGGTGACTATGTTAAAAAAGAGTGCTCTGTAGATAACAATGTTCTCTATCAAATGGTGTTGCTGTGTTCTTTGTACCTGTTACAGTTTCCGTGGAAATAAAAAGGAGTTATTATTTTCAGAGTGACCAATATTCATCATAGGTTCTTCCTCTTACCGTGAATACTTGCTTGGGAGGAAATGTTCAGATAATCACAGAATCATAGAACAGCCTGTGTTGAAAAGGACCATAATAATCATTTATTTTCAACCCCCTGCTATGTGCAGGGTCACCAGCCACCAGACCAGGCTGCCCAGAGCCACATCCAGCCTGGCCTTGAATGCCTCCAGGGATGGGGCATCCAAAGACTCCTTGGGCAGCCTGTTCCAGTGCGTCACCGCCCTCTGTGTGAAAATCTTCCTCCTAATACCTAACCTAAACCTCCCCTGTCTCAGTTTTAAACCATTCCCTCTCATCCTACCACTACCCACCATCATAAAAAGCCATTCCCCCTCCTGTTTATGCACTTCCTTCAAGTACTGGAAGGTCACAAGTAGGTCACACCTGCAACTCTTTTTTTTTTTTTTTTTTTTTTTCCCATGATGTTTTATTTCTACCCAATAAAAAGCTGACATTAGTTTCAATACAACAGTACAAGTCAGTGTGCTTGTCTCAGGAACTCAGTTATTATACTGTGAAATAAATCAATATTAATCTGTGCAATAAATAAACTTGAGTAAAAGCACACGTAAGCCTCACTGTATTGTCACAACTAACCCTGCTGCAGATGGACCACCTCTGCTAAGACAGGAAAGTTAATCACTGCCTATGTCCTTATAGCTTATTAGATTCTTGTTTGGTATGCTAACAAAATGGAAAAAATCATTATGGTTGGTGCTCTTCCTGACAAGGAACAAGTATCTGACCTTCCTTAAATAATGTCTGTTTACTTTAGCACTGAAAATTACTTCTAATCTTGCCTGATTTTAAGTGACCATCTAGGAGAAACAGATGCTGTAACTTCAACATTTTTAGCATATCTTACATTTCTGGGCATGTCAGAAGAACATAAAAATTCTTGTCCTTCCATACAAATTGATTATAGTCTTTTTAATTGTAAGCACTTTTTCACAAACTAAGAACAGTTGGTAAAGGCCCATTCATTTCTTCAGAAAAGGGTAAGCATAGCTTAAGTCTTCTTACAATTCAATCTTTATATTGCAGGAATCTTTTAAAAACATTCTTGTGGCCAGTCACTAATTTCATTGACTTGCCTGTGGAACTCTTGAGAACAAGAGGTTTCACAGGAGAAAAAGGCAGGCAAGATTGTACTGAGAGAATGAAATACAGAATGCACCCACTTATCACTGAAAATATACCCAGCACTTCATTCAGACTTCAGAGCTCACCCAGAAAACAAAACTTCCATACACACTACTATGCTGTTAACTGAGTATCTCAGAAGACTGCTCTGCTCTGATTTAAAGAATTGCCAAACAAACATCATGATTCAGCTACGCTTTATGTGAGACCATTTTAATGTTAAGGACTTTATAGAATCTCTTCAACTCTTGAAAGTTATGCTTAAAGTACATATTTCTAAGCACTGTTTTAACATATCAAGCAAATCCCCTGCCTTTAAGAGCTTCAAAATACCTGAAAATAATTTATCACTAATAATTCTGTAGGCAAAACAACAAGAAACACAACAGCTTATGGAGACTACTTTAAAAAAACCTAATCAATCCCTTTTTTGTTCAGTGACAGTTCTCATTTGCTCTGTTATTGCAATATGAAGCTCTATGTGCTTTGCTAAAATACATTATATAAATAGCTCTCATGCTGCTACCACAAGTGCAATATAAAAATGCTACAGTAAGTTAGTTGTTATGCCAACTTCTTATCATCAAGAAAAATGGAACATAAGATCTAAAACTTACTAGCATCATTTGACGTTAACTGCTATTGTTCTACTAAAAGCTGGCATTGTACACAACCATAGAATCACTCAGATTGGAAAAGACCTTCAAGATCAAGTCCAACCACAACCTAACCATACTACCCTAACTCTTAGCAGCCCTCTGCTAAATCATTCTGGGTTTAGGCCTCCAGTTCACATTTTGGAAATTAAAAATACTGTCATAACTAAATACGAGCATTTAAAAACAACATCAAGTTTCAGATCCATTCAAAACTATTTTTTCTACTTGCTACAATGGCATATTTTTTGCTAAAAACAGACGTCTGAAAGAATTGTTAAAGTATATGCTTTGAATACCATATCCACTATTATCCACTTTGTTTGTATCAATGCTGCAAGTCCTTTATTAACATGTCCAGTATTTGATTTCGCAGTTCATTAGTGAGATCTTTCCACACATTAGGAGAAAGTACATACTTGCTGCACATACCAAAGGCAGACATGCAATACGGCAATTCTCTCTCTTTTTATTCAAGCAACAACTTGATGCTGCTTCGGGAGAACTACATCCATATAAAACATCAGTTCCTATTAGGGCTGTCTCAAGAAAATCCATTCTCTAGTTGCCTGTGTTTCATATAAATAAAAAGGTCTGAACAATAAAAAGGTCACCTGTTTCTCTTCTTCCGATGCTCCCTGTTGGAATTTTCAGATTCACTGCCACTGCTGGTGTTACAACGAGAACGTGATCTGGAGATGAGAAAAGCAGTATCACAGGATCACTTTAACCACTAATATCTTGTGAGAAATGCTGATGTTCTCAACAAGGAATAAGCAATGCCTAAAAGACAGGAAAATAAGAGTTACAAGAGTCTGGAAGGCTTGTCTACACCTGAGAGTCATACTATCTTTTGCTTATTAAATGACTGGAAATACCTGCTTCAAAGGAAGCACCCAGAATGCAGTGTCAAGTGACCGCTATTTTCCTTTTGAATCAAAGTACTGCATTTTTGGGTTTAACTACTTTAGCTCTCAGCATTCCTTATGGGTATGCCACAGTGAAATAGTTCTTTGAGGTGTAAAAAGTTCTACCTTTAAACTATGTGCATTCTCCTTTCTTACACATTATCATGGGACTCCCAATGGAAACTTTACATGGTAATTCTGATTCTGCAGGCAGATCAGAATAATCACTACATTTATCTTCCTCTATTCACCTGTAACTTTTAATTTGAGCTTCTAATAAGCTCATATCATTTTCTGAGTGTTGGGCTGTACAGATGAAACACCACCAGCACCGTGCTTCTGCTGCTTTATAGACACAGAGTGGCAGGTGTGCTCATCAGCACAGCTTTGAGGTAACCCCTGTCACAGCTACAAAGACAGAGCATCATATGAGGAAAAAAAAAGGAAGCAGCACCTTCTTTACCACCTCCAGCTGCGAAACTTCAAATGGTAAGGTGACATTTATGGCTATGATTATTTATTACTTAAAAAAAAATAGTGGAGAAGGCTGATACAAAGTATACAGGTAACACTTAAGAGTTGAACTTCAACAAGAAAATGAGGATCTGACTGCCTTCTCAGTACAAAGAAGTACCTGGTCTCTACTATCAGAAACTTTTAAAACCCCAGTTGCCACAGATCATAATTTTGCAGCAGACAGACCAACTATCAGGGCTTTCTTGTCCTAGAAATAAAGGCTCTGTTAATGTACTGCTAGGCTAAGTCCTAAAATACAGCATTAAAATCTGGTTTGGACTACTGTTCAATGAGATCATGGTCTCAGCCCTAAACATAGGCACACTTCTCTGTGCCACAGATGAACAGAGGAAGTTTAACAAAATTAACATGGGATGGTCCAGAAGAATTTTGGACATTGGGATTTAAGACTGGTGATGTTGTTGCTGCAATGGAAAACAAAAGTTTTCTTCTTAAGTCTCTGAGCATAAAATAGGAGAGCCAAGCAGGTGACTGCTGATGCTGCTGATGTTCTTGCTCCTCCTGGCTTTTCTTTATTCTTTTCTGAGCCGCTTTGTTAAAAGAACAGACTTGTTACATTGCCCCTCAAATAAGATGAAAGGTGAAGACAGCTGATCTGGTGTTACAGGTAAGAGAAGGCATTTCATGATAAGGTTGAAAGCTATGGTCAGGCACCTGCTCAGCCTGTGTTCTATCTGTTTAGAGAGAAGAGACCAAACAGGACGGGATAAGATCAAATATACTTCCTAGGAGTAGAAAAGCAACAGCGTTCACCTCCCTTAGGAATTCTAACTGCTCAGTGACACACTGCTCTACACTCTAAATAAGAAACTAGGGCAGTGCTGTGCATGTCCTTCCACCACACCTAAGGCTCAAAAATCTGCCCATGATTCCATTGAATTATGACTGGTTTCATCAGACTGGTGCATCACTGATTGACTCAGAGTCTATGGAAATGAAAACTCACCTTTTAAGAGGCTGATCTCCCCTCTCTCCTACGCAGTAACCTGAATAGCTTTTATTAAAGTAACTGATTAACTTCCAGAAATGTTTCAGAATAATTGCACACCAAGGACTGGGAAAATCAGTTCAGCTCAGCTTGTCTGCAGGGAATAGTCTCAGGAAAGTGAAACATCCCCAAAGGAGAAGCAAACACTATCATGCCTCCAAATTTTATGGTTCATAACTTAAATCCATTGAGAGGTTCAAGATAGACAGTTTTCTGGGTTAAAAAGAATACATTTCTGTGTGAAGCTAGAAGTGAGAACAAGAGAGTTGCATGTTTCTTCAGAAAAATGTTGCTCCTAAGAAAGAAAAGATTAAAAGACAGCATCCAAAAGGTACTGGCTCAAGCAAGCTCAGTAAGTTCAAGGAGCAAAACATGCCTCACAACTGCAGCAGATCTTACACCCGCACAACTCTCTCTTCTCCTTTCCCATACCTCATAACCACTAACACTCTCAACATTATTAGGCTTTATTTTTATTTATTTATTTATTTATTTTTAATTCCCTGGTCATCACAGCAACACCGTTCTTTCACATTTCAAGTATTTCCTTGCTCTGATTTAAAAAATTTATCCTATAAAGTACCAAGGCAGCAAAATAAAATATGCTATTTGCTCCAATTCAAGATAAGCCTATTTACTCCAATTCAAGATAAGCTTTTTTCTAGCTTTTCAGGAATTGAAATCTGCTCTACCTCTTGAGCACTCACATCAAATTACCTTGTTTTCACTGTCAGAAAAGCACTTGCAGGAAGATAGCAGAGCTGCTGAGCTGCTAGATGAATGGCAGGTTATTCATGCTAGCTGTCAGAATGTTACCTTTCACTGCATATTAAACATCAGTTTTTACTGAACTGAATAATATATCAAAAGCAAATTAGAAAAATAAAGGTGGTTTCCTAAGACAGGTGCAGGAACACAAAAGCTAACCCCAACTTCTAGCAATCACAGAGCAGCTTTATCATTTACCCCATGTTTTCTTGCTCAAGCAAGAAACATGTCCATCATGGTCTGACACATGAAGCAACAAACAGTCTGTTAGGCAAAAGAGGCAGAACATGCACAGCCCTGCAGGAACTTTGGGATAGAATTTGGTATTTGAGAGAAACATCTGACAGAGAAGGCTCATATCCTAATGCAGTCCTTTTTTGATTAAAATTTAAGTAAGGTCACCAATCTGAAGAAGTGGAGAAAGTCCACTGCTACATTCAGTAATAAATCTGTACACTGGTAACGTACAGCCTTCAGGCAGAGATCCCGTCTAAGCACTTGCATTTCCTACATGAAATACCTAACTACATCATCTGTTTTCTGTTCTTGACATTCACCATGGGTGTATCACTGGCAGATTGAAATGGTTACATCTTTCAAAAAATTAATGTTATCTTAGGCGCAAAGTACATGAGCTCTTTCTCTGACTTCCTGTGATTGTTCCTGAGATATTTGTATCTCTGCCAGAGCTCCTTTCCCATGCTGGTGCACTGAATCAGATCCTGGGAGTGCCTTCTCTCCTTCACAAGCTTCAAGAGAGTCAGACATCAAAATACACTCCACTATGTCCTTCTACCAACAGCCAGAGCAGGAACAAGGAGGAGCACAGCACAGAGCCACAGCAAAGAACTCCAGATGCAAAAATATGTAAAAAAAAATACATAGAAAGTTGAAGTCATGGGAGCACACACCTGAATTTACACCAGCATTTTATTTGAAAGTGTGACATCCAGACAAGATTGCACAAGAAAAAGAAGTGAAGCTTAACAAGGAAGTAAAAATGTCTAAGACACTTGGAGAAGACCACAAGTACAAAGTTTAAGCAGAACAGATACGCTTCTGCATCTATATTTTGGAGATAATCTCAAATGACAATACACGTGATATCAAAACAGATGGACTAATCAAAACACAACTTGCAGATGTAAAATCCAAAAGCTTAGACTTCTGGAATTGATTTTCAAGCTGCAAACAAGCCTTTACTAAACTTCCACGAACTATTTATAATACGTTTAAAAGTAATAACATGCAGGGCAGTGTGTAGGAATCACTGATGTGATAAGGTTATATTACAGAGCATTGGAAAGATAAACTTAAATAGATGAAAAACCCTAAACCTTTTAAACATTCATGAGAATGGGGAGGAGGGAGGGAAGATGCAAGGAACCAAAATATTGTCAGTACCTTCACTATCACTTCATGACTGCTATGGTGTATATATTTACCTTCTCCTGTGCTTTAGATCTGAATCTTCACCACTGTTCTGGGCTTTCCTGTGATATTAAGGAAGTGTTAATGAAATATAATTGAGTCACTTAACACAAATACACAAAGGTTTCCATCTTCAGTATTTAGGATGGAGAAAAAAAGGCATGTGCTTGTTTTAAAACTTTCAAGGCAATTCCACTAATTTACAGAGGCATGATCACATTCAAGTTCTCACTGCAAAATGCTGACTTGCAAGGCTTAGCACAGCAAGCTGGCCATTACAGCTTCCTAATGCTTTCATTATAGCAAATCCTGATGTCTTCCTCTCAATTCCAGTTAGGTCTGTATACACAGTGTAGCTATTGTTGTTAAACAGTTAAATAGGAAAGCATGTGAATTCAACTAAGACTCCGGAAGACACAATTAGACTCACTATTGTCAGCCTTTAGAGTCTTACATTCGAGATAAGACCTTCTAAAAACACTCTGGGGGTGTGGTGGCCCAAGATAAAACTTGTTATTGGCATGGCCACCTGTCTAGCTAGCAGATGAGTCAAATGAAAACCCTAGATGACAAACTCGTTGCATCTCAAAGCAATCTCCTACTGCACGGTGCATTACTCTTTTCTTGCTGCAAGATGCTTTTACGCTGCTTTTGCATTCCTTTGTTTTAGCAGACCCCAATAATATCTTCTGACAACAAATCATGAATGAATAAGAAAATCGATGCCAGTAAACACACTGCTATCAACACTTACAAGGGCCGTACTCAACAGAGAAAAACAACATAATTCTGTCAACTTAAGATGAACTACACTGATTTACTTTATTTAACTTGTGCATGAGCTCACTAAACATACATAACGGTTGAATTTCTTCACTGCTTTTCTAGACAGCAACGGGCAGGTAAGAAGTTTAGAGCAGCTCTCAGAAACCTGACAAACACAAAACCTTCTTGTCTGTTGAGATTTCCTCACAGATAAGGTTGTCTCTACAAAGACCCCTTTGCAAACTTTGGCTTTGAAAGCCCAACATAGAACTGCATCAGAGATGTCAGAAGCTTCAAGGTGCAGGTCCGTAAAGTAGTCCTCAAAGACTGTGAATACAGCACAGTAGTTACGTGCATCTATATTTCACAGCAGACCACAGCACCAGTGTACCTTAGCTAGCATAGGTGATGAAAACAGTCCTTCAGCAGGACAAATAACCCCAGGCAACATGCAGACTGTAAGAACTATCACTTCATAATGTGAGCTGTCACTGATTCACATATTGGACATACTCCAGGACACAAAGCAAAGTATCTCCATCCATTTAATTCCAGTTTTCTAAGTTAGTTAATTAAAACTAAGTTACTGTTTTGTAATGGAAGTTCATTGTCAACCAAGCAAGATCCATAAATCGTTTTCTTTACAAGGACAAAGGCAAAACAGTTGCAGCAACTGAAAGGATCTTTCAAGTGCAAATAATATAATTTTTTGTATTTTCAATATCATTTTCCTCATACACAGGACAAACAAGCAAGCAAAAACTCTGATCAAAGTTTCCTTTGCAAAATCAGAGATCCCATGTTCCAAGTTCACATTCATTTTGCACAAACAACTGACACTCCCAGGACTCAGCAGTGTCTTCAAGAGATTTTACTGAGCACAGAGCATTCAGGACCACAAGCTTTCTGCTGTAAGAAGGCAATAGGCCTCTGGGCTCTTACCTCCTCCGGACTGGCTGCCCACACTCATTCTCACTGCCACCTGATGGGTTCCGTCGCCGAGAATAAGGAAACTTTGGTGATTTATTGCGGTCACTGGGGGAATTATACAGCCCACTAGGGTTAAAAAGGAAAAGCAAACAACTGACTTCTCTACTTTCATAATACTTAAGTCAGATAACCTAAATTAGATCTACAAGAACAATGAGAAGGCTCACACATTCAAACATTCATGTGTTTCTTTATATACATACCCAAGAGTGTGCAAGCATGTGCATTCATACATGCTATGTGAATACCAACAGTACCGCTTTCCAAGAGCAAATATTTTACCCTGAACATTTAAAATGCAGGACAGAGACCACCCAGCACTGGTAAGATGACAGTTCTAAGCTTACAAAATGTAGGACCAAGTATATACATGTTGTTCTAGAATTTCTGTGCTTTAGGAAGATTAACACAACTCACAACGGGGTATTCACATGCATCTTTATTGTTTTAGGTTTTCTATGGATTTAAGTACAAAAACAGTGCCCACACCCAACATAAATCTTCAGCACTGTTGAGTATTGGGTAGGTGGTGCCTGCGTGCACCAGGGGTGGAGTCAGGGAGGTCACGAGTGTCTGACAGGGGCGGTCACCTGTACCACTATATAGGGTTTGTTGTGAGGCATTAAACTCGTACTTCTGGCATTACACACAGTGTGTGAGTCCCGTCTGTTCCCCGTGCACGGAGGCACGGTACTTTCACATGGCAGCCTTGATTTGTTGCTGGATCGGGAGGCAACAAGCACAGACAAAAATCTGGATTGTTAAATAATTTTAGCTCTGGATGTCTGCTGTTCATCTACAGAATCCTCTGAAAATGGCATGGAGGTATCTCAAGCTTCATGTGCTTAAGCCTAGGTAGGACTTAAGGCTGCTACAGTGTCAAAAGCAGACCGCACAGCCTGTTCTCAAATGCCTGTACAGATGGTATTTCTGCGCCTTCCTTCAGAAATGTAATTTTTCCAATAGCGTAACAGAGCCTGCAATGGAAAATACACTACTCTAAAGGTGGCCTACTGATGCAGTAACAGTTTCACACCTCCCTAAATCAACTAGTTTAAACTCCAGAACATATTTCTGTCCGATGATACTCAGCCCTTTTCACAACAGCTATCTGCCGAACATCATATTCTCAACAAAGTCTTCTTGCTTTCTTCAAATCCTCCTTCTCCAGACTGCTGATTACAGTAATGCTCTGCATAGCTAAAGATCTTTTTGCAACATACAGTCTGTTTTTGTACCTAAAACTGCATAGTTCTTTACAACAGACATCCTTTCAAAAACTCAATCCCACTACTCTTGGGCTCCTAGGATTCAAAACTCCTTCCATACTGAGAACAGCTTTAACCATAAAGCTACATTGTGGCAAGTTGACACTGGTTCTTTTTTAAATATCATAAATGTCTATCCTGGCAAATGAACATTTGCATGCTGCTTTGTCCTTACTCTATGCAGAATCACAGCATAAACATGCCTCAAATGCCACCATGTATAAATATGAATGATCATGTAATAACAGGACTTCACTGCATTACACTAAGATGCCATCTAGTTCACTGTCCTGTTTACAAAAATGGCCATAAACAACCACTCAAAAAAAAAAAAAAAAAAAAAAAAAAAAAAAAAAAAAAAGGTAAGTTTAATACATATGACAGTTCCCTAGTGCTCGCTATTCCCTGCTGAGGGTGAATGAGTGAGCCAGGTGTTACACCTCTTCATAAACCTTGAGCTGATTTCACTTCCATGCACACCCCAGTTTCCCCCAGGAATCACTCAGCATCCCTTGTTAAGGAGCACCACAGGTCTCCTCCTCACAGAGCATCACTCCTTTCCTCCTTCCTCAGTACTTTTAAACAGTCTCCAGCCAGCTTCATTTGAAGATCCCAAGATATTACACTGGAGAAATATAATCCTGGTCTCTATCCTTTTCCTCTACACTACTCATTATTCAATAATACATTCCGTGACTGAAGAATCCTGGTCTATGCAGTTGCTCCTACTACAGGTTTCCTGTACAGCCATGTATCCCTTTGTATAGCCTCTATACCCTTCAAGTTTTCTCCTCAGAACTTCACTAACAGTTCATGCAAGAAACACATGATACACAAATTTTTCTAATCTCAGAATGCTGTTCTCCTGCATTCTTCACTATGCCTATCCTAATAATTGCGAATCATCTTTCCTGCTGCTACTAAGATGATGTTTTCATGAAGTTATCTACCAAAAATCCACAGAACCTCATTTTAGTTGGAAAACTGGGACTATTCTTAACTCCCTTGTAGATTCTGTCTCACCATCATTCACTGCTTAATGGATTGTATCTCAGACCCTTAGAATCTTCCTTCCGTTCTTCACACACAACTTTCAGTCTCACTGAACAACTCTGTGCTATTACCAAGGTTTCTCATCCCCTCTCTCCAGGTCTTCAACATGCTCAACACATGAGGTCCATGAACAGAATTCAGTGAGAAGGTGCGGGGCATATCCATCCACTGACAACTACCTCCTATTCATACACTTATACTGCCAGAGTTCTAACTTAGTACTTGTCTGTGCCACAATCAACCTGTTTATTTGCAATTTGTTACAGCTAGTCCATTAATACATTATATCAAAATCCCTCACCCTATTTCCAGGACACAATATTTAGCATACATAATACTTAAGATATCACACTTTGCCTTACCTCTGCTGGCCATTTTCCTCCCATGGTGCACTTGTTTTACTTCTTTGGGTTTCTGGACTGTTCTCATTTTTCATCTTTTTAAAGCTAAACAAAAGTAAAGATATCTCTTTTAAACCCACAGTGCATAGGTCACATTTTTTCCCATCTCTCAGAAATTAATCTTTGAGGAATACAGCCACTACAGACAGCCACTGTGGCACACAGCTATTTGCCTGCCACATAAAAGAAGACCAACAGCTGATACATTACAGAATCTCTCCTAGAAAAATAAATTGAAAGAAAAAAAACAAAAAAACCTGAAAGACAGCTCCACAATCACAAAATTATGGTAGCACAGACAAAAAGGTCAATTTTGTCTCAAAACAAATGAGAACAGATGCTTAGGCAAGAAGTCTAGCAGTAGGGCAGAGATACAGTACGTATTTCGTCTTCCACAATCTGCAGTTAGCATATTATTGAGCCAGAATTTTTATCTGGTCTGTATTTTATATAGCTCTTGATGGAAGTTTCTTCCATGAATTCACTTAAACACCTTCTGGCCATTTTTGTCTTTTGGGCTCCAACTGTTCCAGACAGCAGTACACAGTTAACAAATAAATAAATAGATAGACAGATAGATAGACAGACAGACAGACAGACAGATGAATGACTTTGTTTCACATGTTCCACCCTTTTCCCCCTATACTCCCTTTTACCCCGTGTTCTTCACTGTTCTGTGTTTATGGGGGGTGAAAACAAAACAACGGAAGTATAGGGGAAAGAGTCATGTGAATAATCAATCATTCCTTAATCACAAACTCCAACTCATTATTTTGTTCATACATCCAACTCCTGGTTCATCTTGTTTCCAAGTGAAAGAATCATAGTCTATTTCATCTCTCGCAGCAGAGAAGTCACCGTGCACTTCAGATTATCCTTAGCATACTTCCGAATCATTATATTAAGAGTATATTTTAAGGTTATGCATAATATATTAAGGTTTAGCAAATAAGACAGATAATTCAATTGGGCTTCTTTAGGCATAGAATATAAGAGTGTGTGTCTGCTTCAATAAAATTGCCTTTTACTGCTCACCATATTGGTGTCACCTCAGTAATTGGCCAAGCCGCAGTCTCCCAGGGAAGTCGAACTATTGAAGCATACAACAAGCTCCTTAATGACCACAGATAGCCAGGTCACTGCCACTCCAAATATTCTAAGTTGGCTTCCAGGTGGAGCACGCTCTTACATGTACCTTCTCTCCCATGATTTCCTATATCATTATCCCTGCAGTTCAATTTCAGCCTGAACGAGCAAGTCACTTGATACAAAACTAACCCATATTAGTTTCCACTAAGCTCTTCAAGAAGTATTACTGACAGCAACCCACTACAAGCATTAACACCACAGATCTTTCCAAAGTGCAACTATATCAGCAAAAAAGGCTTTACAGGTGCTTAAACAGGGGAACATAAGCCAGAGCTCTCTGCACAGAGCAGGTGGTGACAGACACCACTGTATGAAAGAATCATGGCTACTTAACTCAGTAATCCACTCTTAACCTCAGCCTTTAGTTACTACAGGTCACTGAGTTAATCATTTAATTCTCACATAGCGAACAAAATGCAAAGCTACAGCAAGTCAGCAGGAAAGAAACTGTATTACACTTTATCAGGTAAATCATTTTCTTAGTAATGCACTCATTAATCATTGATTCTTATTTGCACAGGCTGAAAAACAAGCGCTTGCAACAGAGTAAGCTAGTTATTTGGGTAAACAAGTTTCTGTGCTGTATTACAGAGAGCAATATTTTTTTGCACTGCTTAAGTTGCTGAAGAATTCTCAGACTGAGGTGGGTTTTAAAGAAATTTGAGTTGTGCTTTCAGATTTTAAAAGGAGAGAGAAATAGGAATAATGCTGAGAGGTGAGCTCAATGCATTAGACTGCTAACTCATTACACATTCAAAGCAGAAACACACACTTCACAACTAGAGCTAAAGCACAGCATCTTGGGAGATACTGGTATTATCTCCAGGAACTCAGCTAAAAAGGGGACTGAGTCCACACCAAGCTTTTGAAAAGAGCAGGATCTGGTTTCTATGGGAGATTATTGTTTTGGGTTTTTTTAATTTTTATGACTTACCTTGAATTTACATCATTTTTACTGAAGAGATGACTAACTCAGCAATGAATAAAAGGTTAAACTATGAGAACTCAGCTCATAAAAGCTGCTGGAAAATGCTATGTAAGCATGACTGAGAAGTAATGCAAGAATTACACAGAATGGAGTAAACTACCAAACTGTAAATGTTTCACAGAGGATGTGTGCTTCCTGCCAGGTACACTGAGCTCTATGGACCTGGAAGACCCATTCTCATGCAGGCACTGACACACAGAAAAACAGACCTACTTCTAAACAGAATGCATGGAAGAAAAGACAACTTCAGCTTTTTGTTTTGATGTTTAGAAGTGAGTAATATATAAAATCACAAGTCAGGTAGAATCTGCCTGAGAATTGTTTCTGAATTGCCAAGAAACTAAACCCAGAAGAACTTCTCAAGCCTCTACACTGAAATTCCCCATTCTACAATTTGCCTCTTTTTTCTTTTTTTTTCTTTTTTCTTTTTTTTTAAACAGTTCATTGATTAAAATGTATATACAGCACTGGGAACATAAACTACTTAAGGGCCCCTCCTACCCGATACTTTCATCTTCGCATTATAGGACAAACCTACATCCTCCTTTGGACCAGTCACTTTCCTACCAAATCCTGTACTGTTTTCTGCTTCAGATGGATGCAGAGGAAAAACCAAAAGCGTTAACTTGTGATCAGTATTATTTTCTAACGGCAAGAATATTGGATTCCAATTCCCTTAAACTAAAGAGGCAATTCAATTCATCTCTTCTCTGTTGGAATAACAGTTTAAAATATCAGACAACATGAAAGTCTATCCACCAAGTATTTACAGCAAATCTTCTGCACATTCCTTCAGAGGTCATTGCAGATACTGAGCATGTGAAGACCCACAGATTCAATAGAGAGGGTAAGGTCAGAGTTCCTCAGCTTAAAAAAAAGCTGTCGGGGTTACTGGGCATGGAGAGACAGATAATTAAGCATCTAAGCATGAGATTTAGGCACTGAGATTGTGACTCATTGTTTTGCCAGATCATCTGTTTTTTATTTGCGCACCCAGATTTCACTTAAAATTAAGGGTGAGGACATAAATCTCCTTCTGAATCTAAACTTCACACTTTTCTCTCAAGTATGCCTTATGAACAGATGTGTGCTTCAGCACTGACAGCAAACTGTACAAGCCCAGAGAAGCACTGGCAGTTCACCACTGCAAACAAACATGAGATTTGTGCTATTGGATTTACCAGTGTAATGGGTGATGGAGAGCAACATTAATAGAAGATGGAAAAAAGGTCATGCCCACTTACCCCAAGCAGAGCTTGTTCTGCCTGTAGAAGGAGGGAGCAGGAGAGAGACAGGCAGGTCTTCACACCTGTCCTGACCAGTGCCCTTTATCAGGTTTTGAACAGAGACTATCTACCTATTAACAAGCCCCCATTCGCGGGTTCCCAAACTCTGCATTGCCAGAGCAAGCTTCTGCTCTGGCTCAGGAGAAGATCAGGGCCTTCTGAAGTCACTGGGCAGCACTCTGCTACCTGTGTCAGCAAAGATCAGAGAGTCCTAAATTTCAGGGCAGGAAAAGCTATGACTGATGATTACTGAATGTGTTGCTCTATCCATTGTAATACACAAACTCTTTAAAGCTGTAAGGGAACTGATGGTTTACCCACCTTTTCACTGGGGAAGGTGCAATAATTTTCGTAGTTCCTTCATTATCCCCATTCGTTGTAATCTGGCTTATGCTACCAGATCCTGAAAAAGAAAATAAAAACACTGAACACCTCCTCAGCGGATCTGTTCGTATCTGTTGAATCTAATGGCCTGCTTAACCCAGCAGAGGATGTGAGACAAAGTAATGCACAAGACATCTGGTAAACGTTCTTCTAAGGGAGTATAAGAGTCACACTTTTGTGTCCTCTTCTCATTTCTAATTATAGCACGTCAATGTGGCAGTTTAACATGGTGGACATTCATTACTCTTCCATGTGAGGCAGAGGAATTAGCAGCTGTTGCTCCCACAGGGGCACTATGCCATTGCAACCAGGAGAGAATTTCCTGCTCTACTCACCAGTGAGTAGAGAGGTGTGAGAAGAATATAAGCAAACTATGTATGGTCTGCACTATGAACCTGGCAATCTCCTGTGTAGCTACTGTGGACTCTAAAACAATCAGCAGATTAGAAAGTAAAGCAGCATAAGCATGTTCATTCCAAGGAACCCTTTTAAACTGATGCGGCAACACTGCATAACACTGATATAGCCTAAATCATGAGTGCAAACATAAAAACTGCAAACAAACACCTCTGAAAACTAATACCGGAAATAAAAAAGAGAATGAAAAATAATTTATTCTTATGTAGCAATAATATAACAATACTACATCATATACATAATATTATACAATTGATATATACGTAATGCAGCAATTGTGACAACTAAGTCTCACTTTGAATGAGTAAGAAATAACTGGCCAATGACTGAAGGTAATCTGCCTAGCTTCTTGTTTTGTACCCAATGCACAATACACAACCAAAGAATCATATCATTATCCCCCTTTTTCCACACTGTTGGCACAAGAGAACCCACCAGCATTCTGAAGAAGTGTGATGAAGGTACACTTTCCCTAGTTTCTGAGCATCCATGGAACAGCCTTCAAATAAACAGACTGGTGCACTTGTAATTCAGGAGCACTAAGAGCCAAGGGAATCTGATTATTTTACTCTGGGTTAAAGCCAAAGTGACATCATACAGTGCTGTACAGATGTATACACTTCAGAACTGATCTGCTTATGTAGCAACGGTACATCACACAAGTCTGCTAGAGAAATAACAAAAACAAAAAATGTACTAACTACCAGTAAGAGTTTGTTTCTGCTAGCACTATAATTTTGGCTTCTGTGCTGCGGCATTAATATTAATCTATAATTTTCCTTTAGTTCAGGTGTTCCCCTTCTGACTGGTAATTTCAGTCATTTCTCTCAAAACTGAAGCAGGTGTTAAGAGAAACAGCAAAGCAACATCATTAATGACATACATCAGTTCTGGACAGGCCAATAGGGATGTTCATTGGAGACACAGAAAAAGACTGACTCAGGCCTGTAACACAGCTAACAAGGAAACACTGCATCTTTCATGCACATGCAACAGTATCATACTGCTGTCAATAACAGTGTTGCAAACTTAGAGCCTTTTTGTTTGGCCAAAACTAAAACCTGTCACAAATTAAGTAGTGGCTCCGTTTTGCATTAGTCACTTTTCCCACAGCACATCCCAATTTCACATTACACCCCTTTTAACACAGAAAGTCTCTGCACTCCCCTCTACTTCAGCACAGAGGCTTTAAGTAACCAGCAGCAGCTCAGAACCATGGAGCCATATGCTCACTGTTCTCCTCCCACTGTGATGGGGAAAAGAATGGGAAAACAAAGCAGAAATCAGAAATCAATATAATCGTTTCTATTATTTCTCTCTTTTATAGATATGTATATGCATATGTACATTTACAAAACAATTTACACACCGTACAATTGCTCACCACCTGCTGACCAGTGCCCAGCAGCTGCCCTCCTGGACAGTTTCATAGCTTTTCTACATGCCACATCATACAGCAGAGGACATTGTCTGCTGAAGAAGACAGAAAAGACTGCTGAAGAAATTCTTCTTGAGACCTCTAAAAATGCTTTCAATCAACTGTTTACATTTTGCTTTCAGGCCAGTTTACAATCAACTCTAGGATCCCTGGACGGTTGAGGTTCCCCATCCGTGTTCACTGTGTAATCAACGCAATCTACTTACTCCAAGTGACACTGGTAGCATGATGGTGGAGGGAACCTCTCCTTTAAACAACCAGTTCAGAACTGGCAGTCGAGGTGCCAGAAGGAGCTGTGTTTCAGTACCAATTACTTCAGAAGCAGCCTGAACTCCCTCATACGTGGCGAAGATCTCCTTCTCAGTTGGAGTGTAGCACTCTTCAGACCCCTTGTATGCTTGACTCCAAAATCCCAGGGATTGGCCTTAGGTCTCTCTTGAGGCTCTTTGCCACAAGCTCCAAGTGGGGGCTTTCTCTCCAGCAACAGTGTAGAGAATGTTCTTTACATCCTGTCCCATTTGTACTGGCTCCAGGGCGACAGCACAGGCTATCTCCGGTTTAATCTCTTTAAAAGCCTACTGCAGCTCAGGGTCTCATGCAAAATCATTCTTCTTTCACCTCACCTGATAAAGGGGGCTTACAATGAGGCTGTAGTTTGGAACATGCATCCTCCAGAAGCCCACTGCACCCAGGAAAGACCGTGTCTCTTTCTTGCTAGTGGGTAGAGACATAGCAGTGATTCTGTTGATCACATCCATCGGGATGTGACGACGTCCATCCTGCCACTTCATACCTAGGAACTGAATCTCCTGGGCAGGTCCTTTCACTTTGCTTTGTTTAATAACAAAACCAGCACATACAAGGATCTGGATTATTTGTTCTCCTTTCTCAAAAACTTCCCTTGCTGTATTGCCCCACACAATAATGTCACCAGTGTACTTATAAGTGTTCAGAAGCACCACTCTGTTCCAGTGCAGCTTGGATCAACCCATGGGAAATGGCTGGACTGTGTTTCCACCCCTGGGGCAAACGATTCCAGGTACACTGAATGCCCATCCAGGTGAAGGCAAACTGTGGCCTATAGTCTGTGGACTAAGGAATGGAAAAAGAAGGCATTAGCAACGTCAGTGGTGTCATATCCTTGGCTGTTTTGACTCCAGTTCATACTGGAGTTCTAACATGTCTGGTACAGCAGCACTCAGTGGGGGCATGACTTCATTCAGGCCATGGTAGTCTACCATCAGCCTCCATTCGCCACTGGCTTTATGCACTGGCCACATGGGGCTGTCGAAAGTTGAGTGAGTTTTGTTGATGACTTCCTCTAGTTGATGAATCAGGTTATGAATGGGGAGCAAGGAATCCCCGGTGGTGCGGTACTGCCATCTGTGCACCATTTTTGTAGCAATTGGTTAACTGCTGCTCTTCCACTCACAGCAACCCCACAACAGACGGATCTTCTGATAGGCCAGGCAAAACAGATAGCTGCTTAACAACTAAAACAGACAGCTGCTTAACACCTTCCGTATCTACAGCAGCAATTCCAAAGGCCCATCAATACCCTTTGGGATCCTTGAAATATCCCCTTCTGAGGTGATCGATACCAAGTATATTTGGAGCCCCTGGACCAGTCACAACAGGGTGCTTTTGCCAGTCTTTACTAGTGAGGCTTATTTTGGCCTCCAACAGTCAGCTCTTGGGAACCCCCAGTCACCCCATGAATATAAACTGACTTTGTCCCTTGATGACTTGAAGACATTAGGGTGCATCAGTGTCTACCAGGGCCTTATATTTCTGTGATTCTGATGTGCCAAGTCACCTAATCCACACAGTCCAATACACTCTGTTATCCCTTTCACCCCCACCTGGCTGGGGGCAGGGCCCCTCTGCTTGTTACCTCTGTTGGTCTTATGGCTACTGCCGTGTCCTGTAGCAACTGGAGAAATCACCTTTTTTGGAGAAGTTCACCTTGGTAGCTGATCTGTCATGTAATTCTTTTACCCATGCTTGAAGTGCAGGAGTGGGTTTTTTATGATGCCACTTCTTTGTATCTTCTCCATGGTCAAGTAGGAAACGCCACAAGGCAAAACTTGATGCAGTCTTACTGTTGTCACTTGCATGAGCAGGAGGACATCCTTCTTTTGGTAGCTGAGACACTGGATAATGCAGGCTGGGAGGAAACCAGTTGGTAATCCTGGTCCCCATCAGATATATCTGGTACCATCATGGATCCATCAGCATTAAGCCTGGTAGACAGTCTGTCTACTGTATCTTCTTGATTGCTCTCTATTCTGTCCAGTTTTTCACTCACTTTTGCAATGGCTGAAACACAGTCTCATAGAGGGGTTAAATGTAACTCAAAGTCTTGAGGTTTATTAATCAGTTTGTTTATAAGGGGTCTTCTTTCCCCTCTGCCATACATTGCTGCAAACATACTGGCGTACCTTTTGGGTGCAGTCTTTGTGAAAACACGCCATGTATCTGGTGTACACCTGACTCTCTCAGGATCATGCTCTTGGTCTGGCTCGTCAGGAATGAAAGTGGGGCTATGTAACATTTCCACCACAGTGTATTCTCTCAAATAACGGATACCTTTTTCCATGTAATTTCTTTTTCTCAGGCATCAGATCGTCTCTTTTACGGCTAACAACAACCACTTCCAGAGGGTGAAGGACCCATTCTGGCACGTACTAATAACTCTGTCAATGGCTGAGTCCCCAGCAATGCCATCCAGTTGGAGAGCTTCCCTACTATCTAGCCACACACTGTTGGCCCCACTGTCCCAACATCAAAGTAACATCAAAGGTGACAATAGGCTCATTTGGGTAGTGTGAAAAGTCTTTTCTCAGACCTCTAATTTCATTCATTTTCAGAGATCGATCAGTAATGATAACAATGTCTTGCTCACCTCCTACTCACTCTTTCAGCACTTCTTGTTACCCTCCTGGGAGTCAGTGACCCCAGTCTTACTGAGGGCCCCTCCCCTGGACTCAGGGACACTTCCTCTGGATCTTGGAGCTGCTCCCCCAGACCTCTTTCCTCCTCTTCTCCAGCTTCCTCTACTTTCCCCTCCTCCTGTTTCCTCAGTTCTGAGTCGAGATTCATTTCATTTTCCATTCTCTTACAAGAGCAACTGACATTGAATCTGGTGCCTCCTGTGGCTGATCAGGTTGGTCAGTTCCAATGCTCTCACTCTCCAGCTTGGCTTGGAGTCTGTATGTTCAATTATGAGGATATTTAGTTCGAGCATGACTTGATGAGACTGAATTCTATTTATTTCATTTTGGAGACTGAATTTGTCATCCTGAAAAGCATCTTGTTCAGTTTGGAGTATGTCCCATTCAGACTTGAGGATGTCCCTCTCAGACAATTTTTTTTTGTCTCTCTCCCACAATTTCTGCTGTACAATTATATAGTATAAATAACCACCTTAAGTGGGAGGGAAGTTTTCTGTCCGCAAACAAAAATAACTGTCCTTAAGAATGTTCCACCTCATGTATCTTCTGTGACTTCACACAGTTCTAACATACATCTCTGTATGTTAGTTTGCCTAATACAAAAGAATAACTTCCAGAAAAACTGTCCAAATGCTACCCCTATTACAGTACCTTCTCTGTATCAGTTTCTTACTCTTTCTTCTGAGACTTCTCAGAAATAACTTAGGTAACCAGAAATCTTCAACTTGTAGGTTTCCTTGCTTGCTTTCCTTGTGTGCTTACCTAGTAAAGCATTCACAGAACCGAAATTTCCCAGAAACATGAATGAACACTACGATTCACATTACAACAGAGCTGATGCCCATTTCAACATTCAAACTTAAATAGACTTTAAAAACACTGAAGTCCAAAATCTCAGGAGCCTGGCAAACTAATTAAGTCTTGCCTGTTTCTCATCAACCGAAGCAATTTCACTGACATTATCTGGAAGCAGTGTTTGTACTTAAATCTATGAATGAGGGCTGAAGATAATGTGATCAAAAGCAAAACATGCAATTAAGAGCCCATGCTTCACTCTGCATGTTACTAAGAACTAATAAAAACGAATGGACTCCAAAAGTCTACACTCATACAGCTTACTCCATGATAACGTTTTACAAGCTAATTTACAAACCTCACTTGTGGTGATACTGTCACAGCTGCATAAAACAAAGCAATAACTACATTCATCCTCTGACAAAGCCGGGGATTTAAATAACCTTTAAAATTTAAAACTCAAAATAAACAAATAAATAGATACAATTAACCCAACATTGATTTCCTAAGATTTAGCTTTCAAACTCAATCCCACAGTTTTCTGGGAAAAGACTTAATACTTTGAGTGCCCCAGTTCAACATTCCTATCAACTGTGACTGAGGTAATGATAGGTTAGGTAGGTAAGCCAAGGCACAGAACCGCGATCCTTGAGAATTAAAGAATACAGGGACTGGGTACTGCAGCTTAAGGACTATTAGAATTCAGGCAAAACTGCGATTTTAATACTTATTCAAATGACTCTCCATCTGGCTTTTAAATCAGAATGCCAAGGTTTACTTTACACTGGTTTATACAATTAGACAGTGTGCAAAGCAGTGGCAAGTCAAGACTTCAGCAAGCAAAGAATATACAAGCCCTGAGCAATTCATGCACCACCAGTAAATAAACCAAGACCCATGGCAACAGTTCACACCACTGTTTGTCCAGAGAGAATGTTCCTGGGGAACTTCTCAAGTGCTCTGCTTAGTCAAAAGAATAAAGGACACTTTCATTGAGCAGTCTGTAACAGGTATTGCAAAAGCTGAATATTATCGGTCCTGCGTAAGAGTAAAGCAGAACAATGAGCAATCCTGTTCCACTGTTTGAGTTTATGATTTGTGGCCAGAACAAAATGTTACTCTCTCACCTGAAACTGGGAGAATAAGGGAACTAAATGAGCTACACATACCCCAGGCTTAAGGTTTAACAAAACAAAACAAAGCAACCAAACACAAACTTGAACAAAAACTTAAACACACAGAGCGAAAAAAGCACTAATATAAAAGCACTGATTGCACAGTCAGTAAAGTTTTCCACTCTGCTTTTTCCAGCCTCTAGTGCTGTTGAGATTTGCAGTGCGCCAAGCAAATGATAAAATGGAGGTTACTGCACTTTAAGCAATTATGATCTGGATTCTAGGAAAATAATCTGCCATGCTGCTGCCCAAATGCATGTTCAGCCTCTTCTACCGAGGGAATCAGACAACTCAGCACTGCAAACAACAGCTAACCTATACATTCAAATGATGGGGGAGAAAAAAACCATAATAATGCATACTATGCAACTGTTAGTAACCCCCAAACACATATACAAAAAGGAGGAACAGCAGAGAACACTATAATGAGATGTCAGAGGTTAGAGACTTTAGCACTTCACACACATATCTGCAACCTCTATAGCAGTAGCAACGCAGACTGCACATGCTACAGCCATGTGTTTGTGTCTACTGGTTCACTTAATTGTCCAAAACACAGCTGTGGCTGGGCCAAGTCCTGGCACCAACAGGACAGAACAGGTAACTTGGCACAACAAAACAAAACAGGTAACTGAACAGGCCATAGACAGAGAAGCATTTGTTTCACGCATTTAATGCTGCGGTGTTAAAAAAAGGAAAAAAAACTAAAGACACAGGTGAGGAAAGTTGCTGAACTCTGGGAAGACAAGAAGTGAGTTGCTAGGTTAAAAGTTTGTGGGAGAGGAGAACATATGAAACTCTGATGTTCATTACAAAAAGAAAAAATTAAAAGCTACATTCAGTTGGATGCCAATGTAAGCAGCATTTGGCAGAGAACACCTGATCTAACCCAGCAGACATGAACTAAAATCACCTCGTTTAAAATGTTGAATAAGGCATATTTAATCTTATCACACCATGATAGAAACATGAAGTTACGGAAAAAGGACCAGTCATAAATGGCAACCACTGCTATGATCTAATTATGAAAAAGGAATATTTACTTTAAGAAGTAACACTGTATTATTCTCTAAGAGATTTACGTCATGTGGCCTTTTAGTTCCTAAAATTGTTTAGACTGCATCCTCATGATAAAAACTATTCTGTAAAGTACAAGTTAGTTCAACTGACTTTGTTTTTACCAAACATTGCTTAAAAGGTATCAAATGGACCCAGTCCACTGAATGAAACTGACTGAATATTGCTGTATCCAACAACCAGTTCAGGGGAAGAAGAGCGGATATAATTCAAAGATATGCAACAGTTTGCCAGTTTGATCATCAGTTTGAATACTGAAATATACAATTTTTAAAAAGACTCCCAAATATATTCATTTATGGAAAAGAATGCATTTTGTAATGACAAAGTTATTTTTCCTTAGACCACACATCAGATTGGAAATTAATCAAATTAAATGAAATTTAAGAGCTTTTGAGGCAGTACACCTACATCAGTGCAAAATGACTGTGTATTTAGAACATGTGGCTAATCAGTTAAGCTAAATTAGAAGCAAAGCAACGAGAACGGTTGTTAAGAATTACACAAATACATACAAATAAGTCAGGAAAAAAAAAAAAAAAAAAGAAACACCTTTCTATTTTAAAGCATCTAAATCCTCCAAAACAACAAACAGGCATTGACTGCCCAGGGAATTCTGCATCATTTTACACAAGCAGAACAGACCCCAGGAAGACTTCTATTTGCCTGGCAGTTCTAGCCAAAGAAACTGAAACAATCACATCACGCTCATCCTTACAGTGATGCAGACTGACATTCACTGCCTGCACTGAGGCAAACGTTGGTTTTAACTAAGACAACTGACAAGTTTACCTCTGAATAACCACACAATTTTCTGCACAACTGAACAGGGGGACTAATGAGATGGGAAATGCCATTCATCTTAAACACCGCCCAAAGAACAGGACAGTCCAGCTGAACCAAAGTCTAAGTCAATAGGTTCAAGGGTAAACAGCAAGACAAGCCACAGACAAATCACAGAATATCCTGAGCTGGAGGGATCCACAAAAGACCATTAAGTCTGGCTCTCAGCTTCACACAGGACTACCTAAAAGATAAACCACATATCTAGAAACTCGCTGACAAGAAGATCTATGATCTGAAAGCAAAGCATTCATATTTTTGCAGTTAAAAAAAACAAACAAACAAACCTTTATCACCCTACCATATACTAGATTTATATGTTCATATGTTCCTAGAGCAAGAGCTCGAAACAAGCAACACTTCAAGACAGTGCATCTAAAAGACAGAACACACTGGCTTTGCTTCTGAGCCCAACAAAGGCATCCACATTAAACCAAGGACGTCACCAGACACACGTGCCTGCAGTTTTTAAAATCTGTTCCTCTCAGAATTTTACAATGCTGTACTAATCCATGATAAAGCTTACTTGTATTTTAAAGCTTCATCAAGTTCTTAAATCTCTAACACATAACCACTTACATATTTAACTCCAATCACAACTTCCACTGAAACCTGTGTTGAATACAGTCACATCAAGTCTAAGTATGTGCACATAATCACACACAGAACTGGAACCTGGACATATAAAGGAGTTTTGCCCATTCCTACATTTCACGTCACGTTAATTGTTTTGTGCATGACTCCTCTGATCAGCACTTCTTCTTCTATGTTTCTCCTAGTGCCTGCAAAAATTTCCCTTCTCCTCTGGTGCTTCCAACACGCAGTTAGGAATTTCCAGACCACATATCTAAATCATGTTAAAACTTCATAGAGGATAGCAATAACTTCTGTTCCACTTAACAATGAAATACAAGGATATCACTCTGGTTTTACCGAATTGGGAATAAAATACAAAAGAAAGGCAGCCTTGGTCAAGTGGTGTAACAATAGGATCCCAACTAGAGAGAGAGATAGTGTTCCTACAAAACATGTTCTCAATGTCTGTTTCCAAACTTCCCTCTAAAGCATCTTTTTTACTTCTATCCATAAAGTTTTTTCGAACAACTTATAGTTAGATACAAATGCTGGCATAAAAGAAAGCAGAATTCATCTTGAGAAATCCTCAAGGACACTGAACTTATTCTGAGTTAGCTCTTGAAAGAGAAATGAGCCACACACCAGGGTTGAAATTATTCCACAGGTAAAGCACAGAAGAACTTACCTGTCTGTTGCGTCCTTTTCGGATATGTCTTACTACGACTTCTTTCAATGCACTGGTCAGGACGTGGGAGCTGAATAGAAGGGTCTCTGGTCATTTGAAAAGACATCCTGCCACTTGAAAACACAACAAAATCATTTGGACTAACAGTTGGGGAAACTAAGAAACAGAGGATCTCTAAATTGAAAAAGGCTTAGGGCTCAGATAGCACATTCTTAGAGCTATTCCTTTCTCATTCTCAGCCCTATAGTCCTGCAGAGAAAAGTAAATCAGCAAATAATTAGTAATTTGGCTAAATCCTGAGTTCTCCCTTTCAGTTTTTATCTCTGGAGAATGCACAGTTAACTTTGTTCAGTTTCAGTCAGTAAGAAGCTACTGGCTCTGCTGTAGTGGAAAGACAAGAAAAGGGGCAAGGAGAGCTCAGTGCAAAGCAAAGCATTCTGAGTGCTCTCACTAGCACAGGGTGACCGACTGCAAGCCAAGTACAAGACTTGATTCCCTCTTAACAGCAAGGCTCTTCCACGACACACCATTTTAAAAGTAAATGCATTATTCAGCATTCATTCTGATGCCTCTCTCTCCAGATGAGTACAGAGAATAAGGAGTTCATGATAAAAATGTGAAACGGGCTCCATACTCCTCCGCAGAACTCCATATTTGCTTCTGGAAACTTACAATACAAAGGAAGTAACAGCATTAACTCCTGTATCACCTGCAGTTCTGTGATTTATAAGTCATCAAGTATCACAGTAGCAAGCAACAAGCAATTATACAGATGCTCACTGCAGATTTTCTGAGCTATATTAACACACCCCACCCGGAGTTTCACAGGGGTTGTAAGCATTGGAGAACTATGATTTTCTCCACGTTTAAGAGTAAAAAGATTAAGAAGGACAAGAAAAAATTTCTGATGTAACATCAAAATAATGCCATTTTTCAATATTCAATTTCAATTTTTTCCTCCCAAGTTAGCCACACTTCCTTTCAGCTTTCCGGTTTTGGCACCACACCAATCCCACAAATTCTAAAAATGGTTTTAACAAAGTGTCCCAAGGTAAGATCTTGCACTCACACTAACATCTTCACATACTCACCAAAACACCTGATATTAAGGAAGCTGTTGTTTGTTTTTTTTTGAAAGCCAGGACTAAAACTAATAACATGGTCTCATGCAAACATTGCGCAGTGATGGAACTATGGGTTCTGCTTTGAGCTAATGATGCATGTTGTCATGGAGTTATCTCTAGATCTGTGTCCGTGACAGGGGGTACAGGCCCAAAGAGAAACGAAATGGGACCGTGGGGGGAGAGAAAAGGGAGAAAGCAGATGGGTCTAAGTCAGAACACAGCAATGGCAATGATCTGAGGAGGAACGTCAGTTTACTAAATCAAAATCAAACAAAATGAGAAAGCAAGTCTCCAAAGCTGAGACCTTAATCAGTAGACTACAGAGGAACAACGTGCTTTTCTTTGCAGGGATCCGAGCAAGAGAGAGGGTGAGCAGCTCATATCCAGGCAGAAGGTCCACCTTTCCTCCCGTGGGCAAGAAGTCCTCCTGGAACGCCACTCCTCCCCTCCTCTCCAAGAACCAAAATGCCCAAAGAAGGCATCCCACAGAACCAGATCATTAACTCTTTAACACCCACTGCTTTACATGATATGATGTGGAACACCGACAACAAAAAAATCACAAAACCACAACACATGCAGGCATAAAACACTGCTAGTGCTTTTAGGGCTAAAACAGATGTTAAAAGCGAAGAAGGGAAACAATCAAAGCAAACAGAATGTTCTCATAGCAGATAAAAACGGTACTGCTGCCATTCTGAATTCCAAGAGGAGAGTTAATGTGCCAAAAACTAATTGATTATCTCTTCAGTTTCTTTGCAAAGAGAAGTAAGGAAGACCCATGGAACTGTAAGACAAACAGTTTCAATTCTGTGCCCAGCAAAGTCATGGAGCAGAGGGAACAGGTGACAACCAATATAGCTTTACTAAGGGCAAAACACACCTGAAAAATCTGATGGCCTTCTGTGACAGAGTAACAGCATTGTTTGATAAGGGAAGAACGACTGATGTAATCTAACTGGATACTGTTCTGCATGACTCATTTGCCTCTACATTGGAGATTGATGGATGAACAACTCTGTGGATAAGGAACTGGCTGGAAGGAGCATACAATAAGTTCAGTTCCCAGGTAGAGACCAGTAACACATGGTGTCTAGAGCTACTGGGAGTGGTATTACACGACACCTGTGTCATGGACAGTGGGACTGAGTGCATCCTCAGTAAGCTTACAAAAAGTTGTGGAGCTGTTGGAGTGGGTGCAGAGGAGGGCCACAAAGATCATCAGAGAACCTCTTCTTCAAAGGCTAAGGGAGCTGAGCTTGTTCAGCTTGGAAAAGAGAAGGCTCCAGGGAGACCTCATCACAGCCACTGCACTGCTTCCCAGGCTCTTATGTGCTGAAATGGTCCAGCAAGGGAAACTATTCTAAGTACTCTGGCAGGAATTAAGGGGACTCCTATCTAGTTTCATAGATATAGGTCAGGATCAAACTAGAAAACTCAAAGGCAGTACAATCATTCCTCCATAACCCAGAAAAAGGAGAAGCTGGATCATGCCTGATAACATGATGACCCAGATAATATAGATTATGATAAAATATGTTGGAGAGCATGGAAGAGAAACACAACAGTGATCCTGGGTGGAGACAGTCCAGACTCAGTCACACAAACTCAGGCTCAGAATCAGCATAGTCATTTTCCCCATTAGTGACATCTTCCCTACATGCAAGATCCTTAGTCCAAGGTTAACAGGGAGCTGACTGTGAGTTCTGCCTGAAGAAGGAAAAATGTAATAGAGTTACCATTGCATGCTGCTCTTAGTGGCAACCACAGCTGCTGACTACAGTCAAGTTGCTGCCAGAAACATGGTGGGTGACAGTTTTCTTGTTTTTAGAAAAATATTCCCAATAGGGAGATCTGTGTATTTCTTAAGTGATGGTAGAAACTGAGTATGAAAGACAGACAAGAGAAGCCAAAAACTAAACTTAATAAACCCAGTGTACTTGTGGGCCACAGAAAATTCCTCCAGAATTTGCCATTATGGTACAAACACCTTTTCAGACAGCAACTTCCAAATAACTACAAAAGATGAAAAACTATCCTTATTCCTATGTGAGCCACAAGAAAAATGTTAATGAAAAATGAAAGGCCAACTTTCAGATGTGACTTTGATTTGCTGCTCAACTCTCCCTTTCAGTTTCACTGAATATGCAACTCTAAAACAATTTTAATTATCAGACCTTACATTATTTGGCTCAAAATTCTCTGCCAATGTGACAGAACTGGCTTTGGCCTCAAAGTGAGCCACAGAGGTTCACCTTGGATGTTAGGGAAACATTAATTCTCTGAAAGAGTGGACAGGCACTGAGATGGGCTGCCCAGGGAGGTGGCTGAGTCAACGTTCCTGGAATTGTTGAAAAACTACTGATGTCCTGACATACTACAATTTATTCTATATTCTGCTGGTCTTTTGTGACCCATCGTAAAGCACTGTGAGCATCGTAAAACCACAATCCTTGCCACATCCTCCAAATACAGTGTGCCATCATATCAGCTTCCCTTTATATCACTGGCTGCTTGGTTGCTGAAACTGAGATTAAGTGTTCCCTATATATCCTTAGTCTGAAATTTACTACTTATTTCAAAGCTCGTGGTCTTGAAAAATTATCCAATTCTTCCCAGCCACTCCAATTAGAAAAGACAGGTCTTTCTCCTTTCAGATCTGCCCTCAATTATATTCTAAAATCAATAACACTACATCAGCGTTACTGCTGCAACATTAAATATCATCATCCAGATCAAGATCATTCGTAGGAGTTCAGCTGCAGGAGTTTTAAGGAAGGATCTCACAGCTACACACTTTCTACACTTCTCTGCACTATCTTTTGGTTAATTCCCAGAAGAAATGCAGCAACCAATGTGCTTCTTTATTTTGTTATTTCTCAGATGTCAAATTAAAACCTTCAGGGCATGAACACACTTCCACAATTTGCAATGATACTTTGACTCTAAGCACTGACAGGGTTCTTCTCACCTTCACTGGGGACACCAGCAGGCCCTAGCCAGCTCTAGCAATCTGGGTAATATGAAGAAACTTTCACATCTGCACCTGGACTGTCACAAACAGTCTAGTAAAGTGGTGCTGATTCTTGCTTTGTGAACAGGACTGCCAATAGGGTAATACATTTCTTTCATTGGAAGAGAAAAGAATGAATGAAGAAGGAGTTAAATGAACAAAAATTTAAACAACAAAATAAATTCACCTGTATCGATGTTTATATCCTATGGATCCAAACTTGCTGAATTTTCTTGACAGAGAGCTTGATTCATTCTCTGGCATTCTATGTAGTTCAAAAAATAAAACAGAGAGAGATGAACAGATAGGTCTCAACTCTCCTTCTCAAGAAAAGGAAATACAAATTTCAGATTCCAGAAAAGTAATTTTATGTCAGTTCTTCTTCATCCGCACCTCCTGACAGATTCTTGTAGGTGTGAGAGCTCCACAACGCCACATGTGTATGCTCTCTTCTTTTGATTAACTCTTTATTTCAAGGCCAACTGTAAACTGCTGGCACCAGCATCCCTTTGCTGAACATTTCACAGGAGCAAGCAAAAACATCATAACATGGTAATGAAACTGCAGCAGGAATTCTGAGCTCACTCAGTCATGGCATTGCTAAAACCAGCCCCAATCACCTCCTCATTTGATTCTTAGCCACAGACCCTTGCACTTTTCTGCCAGTATTTTGCGACAGTAAATAAAGTGTTTTAAGACCTGCAAAATAAGAAAAACTTCATACACTGCAGTAAATGAGCAAAACATTATAGAACTGCAGTTAGTCTGTCTATAAAGAAAATAAAAGAAACTCTGTGCTCCCTAAGGAATGCTACATAGAAATCATAGGCAAATTAAAGCATGAAAGCAGAAAGCCTCAAAGTCAATGAGGCTACAGAGAATTTGATGGTTAAATATGTGAACGTGTATAGCAGCTTATAGCCTGTCATATATATAGGTGGATAGTTCAGATAAAATTTATGTAACAGAACTTAAGATATTGCTTCAAAAAATATTCTACAACAAAATAAACCACTGAATTTCTCAAAGATTTGTAAACATTTTTTTAAAATATCACTGTAAGGAAAGGGAAGGCATCAGCTTTTAAGAGCATTCTACAATCAAAACAAAAATGTCTTGCCTGGAAACAAGTCTTATAGGTTATTATGCAATATTGTCTCTCCTCTTTTGGCAAGAAACACACATCACTTACCTAAAAAACGTATGATGTTCTACACAGCACTTCCAGAGATGTTTGCATGTGATCTTGTCACGTGCCTCAAAAAAGAAGGAAGTTTCATTGCACTGAAAGCAAGACAAAAGAAATCATTATTGTTATGATGGATTTGACCAGTGAAAGAGATCTTCATTTACTGAACACAGGAACTGACTATCTCATATCAATGCATATAAGAAAAGTCATGAATATGAAGAAAAGCAAGGCCTGTAATTATCTGCAATTGTTCTTTTAATTAAATAATTCATTTTCGTTTCTCATCAGTTGAAAATAATTACTTAAAAAAATGCATTTCTTAGATACAGAAAAATGGAACAGCAAAATGATTATCACATTTCTGTTCCTTGATTCTGGTTCACAGACGTCAGCTATTCTCCTAGCCTGAAAAGCAAAAAGGTTTTTCATTCTTTCTGAAACTTCACCTCATGTCAGTGACAAATACAGTCTTCAAAAGGCCCTGTTTAGCAATATAAAAAAGGACAGAAGGAAACTAAAGAGAGGAACTCACATATGTCATATATACTAACAAGTAACAACACACGGAGAAAATGCACAAGACAAGCAAGTAGAGAAGAATTTACATAAAGCCGAATATCAAAAAGATGGGGAGAAGGGAGAAGGAAAGATGAATAGAACAAAAAAGCTAACCTCAGAGTAATTAAAAATAATTGGAAAAAGGTCAAAGGTTAAAATCTTCAAATTGACCTGCAGAGGCAACAGCGAAGAAAGACAATAAACAAGGATTTTCAAAGCTTAAAATCTGTTCCCTGGTAATTTGGCAGTCAGTGCATAGACATGAGGAAACCATAAACCACAGGGAGAGATGAAAGAGAAAGCAGACGCATACAAACTATAAAATGGTTCCAGTAGACAAGAAGCAGCAACAGACATATCACACAGTTCATTTCCAACAAGTTAAACATTCAACAACATTCACATGATATACATTTCCATGTGTCTGTTGCTCAGTAAAATTCAGCGTTCCATTTTTTTTTCCTGTTACTTGCAAAATGATGAGTGCACTGACTGACTGAAGTATGAATCCTCAGCACGATCTGATAACACAGCCAAGTCCCAAAACCTTTCCCTCACAAACAGGCTACGAGTCACACCACACTGGGCAGATGGTTTTAGGAAACAGCTGCCTTAGTGCCAGTTATGCTTCTGCAGTGTCATGCATACGTAGGTAAAGTGAGTTTCTCACATACACAATCAGGAATTGTGACCTGCAAGGAACTTGCAGTCTGTGAACTAACTCAGCTTGCTCTCTAGATTTCAACATCTCTAACAAAATTCAGTTAACATGTCTGTTAAAAACACAAAATCACAGACGACTTGCTCAGGCAGCCTTTCCCCCACCCTGAATCAAGTAACAGTAAAAATGACAGATCTCTGCACCTGCTGTTAGAATGATTGAAATTTTATTCCCTAAGTAGAAATTTGAGATATATATATAAGATTATTTCCCCACCCCCCCAACGGATAATTTTAGTTTTATTACTCCACTGTAAAAGTTTAATGGCTGCCTGGGACAGTTCCATGAAACATCCAAGGAATGAAAATCACATTCTAATCTTCCACCAAAAACACATTTTCCTCTCTGGCTCATCACAGCAAAACATGCTGCCACTGAGAATACTGAAAACTAGGATTTATCTGATATTGCCATGCATAGCACAAGATGATTAAGTATTCAATTATTTCCATAAATGTATTCACACAGTTGCTTCAAAAACAATTTCATGCTTGACAGGGATCTTAACTTCTCTGAAGGACTCACAAGGGCTTTAAGTTGGAGAAAAATAGGTTTATAATTTATAAAAAGTAAAACTAAAGGCCTAAATTTCTTAAGTTTCTAAATCTATTAAATAGTTAATTAATCCAAGTATCTGCATATAGAACAAACAAAAAACACTTCCTGAAGAAGACTGATGGAGAGAAAATTCTATTTATGCTATAATTTCCAAGAATAACTACACTGCTCATGCCTCTTTGGCAACCAGAAATTCTAGTTTACTCACTGAAAGATCATACCTCTTTTTTATGTTCTGTGACATTAGAATGAAGAATTTAGTGAAGGCATGTCAAAGGATAATTTTCATTCAGGTATTTGACAGATAGCAGAATCACAGTATTATTTAATTTAGATTATAGTTTCTGGATCAAACTATCACCTGATATGATTTCATATAAACCCACACAACTGTAGCAGACAGTATACTTATAAACAACAATATCAGATCAGGCCTCTGGTATTACAAGTCTTATGCAACATAACGATTCATTTCACTTCTGTTAGGGAATAACTCAATTACTCACCTTAAATATGCAGCATCTTGTTCTTTTTTCATTCACTCCTAATTTTCACTTTAGGCAAAGAATCCTCTGCTACACTTTAATTTATTTAATTATACAGCCTCAAAGGAGACCGTTTATGGGTTTTGGAAAGACTGAGGTAAAGAGACGTCAGAGTTCTTTTGCTTTTGGAAGTGAGTTTTAAAAATACAGTATTTATGCAATACTTCACTATTAGCCTGAATGCCACTGAGACTGAGGGAAATATCATGGAAAAAGTTCTATTTTTCTATTATTTCTCCTAAGTTACAGTTTTAGGATTTTCCCATATGCAGAATAAATGAGAAGGTATAGCTACGCTGCCATACTGTAAGGTCTGATCAGAAAACATTAATTATTCTTTAAAGGTCTTATTTTACAAGAAGAGAACTCATTTCTTATGTCGATAAGGTAAAAATCTGCATGACGAACTACATGCTGAAACAGCTATTACTCAGCATGCAATAGCCAAGGGCTGAAGAATCAAAGGAAGCCTAGCCCTACAAACTGTCAACAAGTTAAGTTATGGAATTCAGATTTGGGAAAACTGGCAACAACATTAAGGAGGGGACCAACAAGCTTTCTGATAACACAGTGAGGTTTGAGTTTGAAGGAAAAACACACATCTGAAAATTAAACACTGCCTCATAATGGATCTGTGTAATAAGTTAAATAGCACAGCACAGTTTTTTTTTACTAAATAAATAGAAATATAGAATATAAATATATATAGAATATAGAAATACATGTATATATATAATTTTAAAAAGTATTAAAAAGGAGCTTATCAAAACAGCATTTACACTAACACCTTAGTGGCAATGAATTTAAGCTTATTCAGGAATTTCAATGATATTTCTCCTTCAAAAATGTACGTTACTGAAGATTTTACTACTACGATGAGACCTTCTCACAATTTTCGTGATGGCTCAATAAGCAGTTAATAAAGGGAATTAAAAAAAATGAAATAACGAAAAAAATATGAAAAACAGCAAGTACAGTATCTTTGCACATATTCTGGTAAGGAGTGAATTCATTCACTTACACATTCAGACAAGGTAAAAACAACGTAAAAGGTGTTGTTAGCAAAAACAGCATGGGGCTGCAGGGGACAGTACAGAAGGCCTTGGTAGCCATGGGCAAAAATAACTCTGAATCTCGAATCCCAGACTACAAGATCTGTCAACCCACTTTCTGTTCTGTTGCATTCACTTCCTCAGATGAGAGAAAACTGGGAAGAAAGTGGTGTTCCTCACATGGAGAAAGCACACAAAACGACTCAGGTGCCTGTTCAATAGGTGGCCTCTGCAAGGCACATCCCCTGTAACTAGGCCTTGTTTGGTGCAGGAGAGCCTTCCGCAGCCACCTGCATTGCTGAATCTCTTCTAGCAAGGTTGCTCAATACATACCTACCAACCAGAAACTGCGTACAAGTATCAGATGTGTCTCTCACTTTACTTAAAGGAATATGAAAATACTCCTTCATCACCTTCAAAAATTCTCTGTAGCTGTATGCTGTTAGGGAACCCTCCTGTGCAACCTACACAGAAGAGACAACGGTCCCAGTTTCATTCTGATACTTCAGGGCTTCACAAAAAGCCCACATCCCAGAATTCACTGCAGAGGTCCAGTCAGGGGATAACAAAATAGTGATACAATGATTAATACTACTGAAAAATGGCTTCTGTTTCTTGGCTTAGGTCTCACATTTCACATGTCAGAACAAGCCACTGACCGGCAAATACCGAGAGCAGTATTTTGTTTATGAAGGGATAATAGCAATAACCCTAAGGAGGTAAAAAAAATGTAATATAAGCAAAGCAATGAAGCAAGGAAAGACAAAACCAAAATCCCAATAGACATGCTTTCACACAATAGCAATAGGTACGCAGGAAAAAGTACACCGAATAAACAAGTTAAAAACATAGGAAACGTCCTTGTGGAAGAGAGAATAACTGCAAGAGCTTATGCTACAAAACAGGAAAGGAGAAGTATCTTGTTTATTTTAATATAGTGCAAATATATTGAGTTTATTAAATAATCAAGTTTATGAAAAGCTAAACGATGTAAACAATAAACTTGGCAGCTGCAGCTATGAACAATTTATCCCAACACAGGCACCCTACAAAGCTTGTTTGAGGTAGCCTACAGACACAGAGCTGTACATTTTGACTGACATTTCTAAACCTGTCAAGGAGATTAGGTGTCCACTTCCACCCATTTATCAGGAAGTACACATACTATGTCTTCTGACAGGTCTGAAAAAATCTCGTACAGAATTATTTGAAGAAAGATATCAAAGGAGCTCTAAGTAACACCATTCAGAGGAAGAAAAACACTTCACAGGCACTGAAAGCATAGAATACATGATGAATTCATGTACCATTGAAAAGTGTGAGCAGAAGTAGCCAGTGTGTGGAAACACAAAAGGTAATCCAGCCTGCACAGAGTTTTCACTACAGCATGGAAAATGTGATTCAAGACAGCACTCAAACTCAGAAATAATCCATTCTTATTATGCGACATTAACTCCTTTCCTAAATACCATAAAGCTCCAGCTAAGACACGGGAAATTCTCCATTATTTCATCTCTGGTGTGCTTTCCAACAAATTTTAGCAGATGGCGTGCTTCCACGTGTTTCCTATGGAGAGTGTTCCTCATAACTGCCACTGCCTTTGCAATTTTTCACTGATGTTAGGGGCGTGTTTCTTTTTCTTGTAATTGTACTGTCCCATAGTAGCAAATAACCCTCTGAACATTCCTTCGTTCATATTTTCTTAGACTCATATCCATTTTCACTTGGTACACCGCATCCGCTACAAGGAAAGTATTAATTCCCTGTGCTGTGAAGTGATATCCCAGCACTCAGGATGGAGCAAAAATGGCATGTTTAGTCTCCTATACTATCGTATCAATGGCTTTAATCTAGAGACCAAGGCTACCAATCCTAATTAATAATTTTTTCAAAGTACCACCATGAGAATGTTTACAGAGAGAGGAAGGTTCTTCTGCAACATTCTGGCATTTCCTTACTAGCTAAGGTATGAAGAACTGAAGAAACACTTCAAATGAGCATTAGATGCAACCATGGGGCACACCCTTGTACTTACTGCTCCCTCAAACAGTTTCCTAGAAGTACCTGTTGAGACTTGAAATTACCAAATGCTGTCAAAGAGTTTGTTTAAAATCACAATAGCAAGTGCTTGCCAGCCAGCAACATCCATGATCTAAACTTAAGCATGTTTCCCAAATCTCCCAACTTTTTGGGGCTTTTTTTGTTCATCATGTTAAACCTTTGCAATTCCACACATTTTGAAACAAAAATTAAAACAAACAAACAAACAAACCTATACATCTGTACCACTGAACAGAAACTGCAGCTTCATTTCATTGCAATCCACCCAAAGTCAGCGCCTGTTTGTACATGAATAGGTATTCACTCTTCAAGAGAAACATTGAGAAAACTTTTCCCAACCTTCCTCCAGTCTTTAAACAACTCTGATTTCAATAAACGGATCAGCAGAAATAGACTACCCATGGCTCACCACACCAAATAAAAACAAGCCACTTCTGAGTAACAAAACTTGCCTGTGCATCTGCACAAGCACAAGAAATGCTATCTGTTAACAGAGCCAGCACAACCAGTCAGCAGCATGCTCACATTTCCCAGCTTGTACTGAAGGCATCAAATGGGCTCACAGAAAACATCACGGATGAGTCTAACAGCCGCTACACAGATAAGTTAACGAATGTAGGTAATGAGTAAAGCAGACTACTGCCAACAGGCAAATATTTATTACAAAACAACTGTTCTGTCTATAAATGTTCAGCCCTGATATTCCAAGGAAGACTACAAAGTATTAAAAACAAACAAACAAATAAACAAAAAAAGCCCACAAACTCATCCCCGTATCACTAACATTCTCTCCTGCTTACTTCCCTACTCCTCATGCTGCACAGATGATAAATATTCTTCGCCTTTTTCCACTGAGGCAATCTAAAAATCTCTTTCCATTACCTTGTCATCCTAGCTCCACTGGAACCAGCAATTTTTTTTTTAATCTCAAATAGTCTAATGGATCAGTCATGTTAAATTCTGACAAATGTGTTTCAAGCCGTATTATATGGCTGCTTCTCTTTCCGAGCTACAAAATTAGTTTTGCCTAAAAGCTTCCTCTGTTTTCCTTGCTTCAGCTTCCAGCTGATACTCCCTCTCCCTGTTGATTTCACCTTATTTATAAGCAGTACATATCAATGCAAACAAGGCACTGCAGAAGCAGTCTAACATCCAGAACACAGTAAACTATTGTACAGGTTTGTTAACAATTGCTGTTCTGCTGCAGTTCTCTCCCTTACTGTGCAACACTTGGGCAGAAAATCTTTTCTCCTTTCTTTAATAAAACTGCAAGCACCATCTTGAACGTACTACACTTAAGGATAGTTTTCTGCAGTGAATATCAACAAAATTAACTAAGTACAGAGCTTCACGAAGAAAATTTAAATAAAATTAAATACACTGTGATGGATACAAAAATAACTATGAATTACATGGGCACGAGTTTGCTCTTGATTTTTTTTTTTTTTCCTTAGAGGTTTAAATAAAAACTTACATCTTTTCCCAGGACTCTAAGTTCAAACTGTGTTTCCTTGAAGTGAACTTTCGTAATTCTAGGCCTATAATATTGGGGAAAAAAAGACAGAATTTAATGAGACTTCAATTTTACAAATAATATAATATAAAGCTATATCTATTTATATATACATGTATATATAGAGATTAGAACAGATTCAACGGTTGTATTATTTTTTTCAGATCTGAACCAGATATTAAAAGAAAATCAGCAGTTCTTAAAAGTAACTGTGTTAATGTGAAACATGCTTTTCAATATTTGGATTATTAAAGAATGAAAAACTTGTGTAATACAAGCAAGGTATACAGTACTTCTTAAAAAACAGTAATACAGTTAACCTTCCTTATGCCTCAAAGCCATGCATTTCTGTATAATATCACTGGTTTTGACACAGATTGCAGTTAAAATACACCTACCAGAAATATTTTCCTACTTGCTTTTTATTCTTGTAGACTACAACTCCTATGGGTGTTAATCCTAAAAAATATTCAGATTTGTTTTCACCCTATAAAATAAAAACACACGTCAATTGGTTATTTACATTTGCACTTGGCATCACTATAGCAGTGAGGTCTAGGAGGAGGAAGCCAGCCTGACTGACTGACTTGAGCATGCTACAGAGGGGAACATAGCACTTCATCTACTGATGGAAACTCCAGTATGAAAACTTCTACGTGCAGATACAAAGAGGCAAGGAAGAACTGTGGCAATGGAAAGAAGTTTCCACATCCTATGATGAAAAGCAAAACCATTTTTTTTCTGTGGAACTAATTTTGCCTGTTGGGAAAACCTTAGTGCATGAGGTTAGCAGAAAGCCAACTCAAAAAAACTGCCTGCTTGAGTGGACAAGAAAAAGCCCTGTAAGCTCTTAGCTAGAGTGCATGAATCACACAAAAAAAACCTAACTGTGAAACTGAGAAACTGCACAAAGTGGCCCCTTTGTGCATTAGGTTTGTCACATGCAACTCCAAGAGCCTTGTTTCTGATACTAAGAGAACTATGTACTAAGGACACGTTTGCCAAGGAGAAGATGGCTGTTTACATCACAGCCTCAGATTTGAAGAAGGGCTTTCATTGCTACTCTAATACAAAGAACGATATTCATGGGTGAGACCTGGGCACGTACAATGCACCCATCACTCCCCAGGCAGGAATCCCTTTGCACAGCATAAGCAAACTAAGGAGAAAAAAATAATAACCCCAACACCACTAATTTAACAAGGTTTTGTTGGATCATGTCAAGGCTTCTTTCAGTAACTCCCCCAGCTTTCTGTGGGTGGGAGAGCTGGATATGAATATGATTAAGCCATGGGGTGCATTAAAAATACTTAATATTGTGGGCTACACAATTTTCAGCAGGAAATACACACATAATCTTCTGGTATTATCTTGAGCTTTTTATTTTCTTTCAAGTAATTTTACAGCATTCTGACATCTGACTCAGCGAACTATCTACTTTGCAGCTTCCCATCCAAAGCTCTGATTTTCTTTTATTCAAGAAAGCCTGCCACCAGCACTATTATTCAAACAAAACAGGATGGTATTTCCACCAGCAGCATGTAGCCTCCAGGTGATGACTTGGATCCAATCTTAAAAAACATGTTTTACAAATGAAGCAGAGGTACTTGCTAAGGCAAAACAGGCCATGTGCAGTGCTGCATGCTACAGTGGAGGAAACACTGGACACATGTTCCATGTCTTTATGAAGACCTTCATAACAGGACAGACATGCTACTGATGCCCCACGCTAGTGCTTGCAATAGAATTGAAAAGTTATCTGTATTTACTTACTTACGCAGACGTAATGTGCAAATTCTTGTGTCAAAGACAAAAGCTGTAACGCTCACTTACCTCTTCTGATGCTCACCCCGAATACTTGTTACTTCTATGAATTCTTTTTTTCCAGCGATTATTGTCTTTTATAGGTGTAATCACATACACACAATACAATGTTTCATCTGAAAACCATTCAGCTTCTGTACATATTAATGACTTAATCTATTCATTCAGACTGTAAGTGAGGCTTCCTTTGCATTCCTGTAGTACATTACTATCTTTTACATTATTCTGTGGTGACTAAGCAGTATAAATGCACTCCCCCACAATATTAGAATAGATTTTCACAATACTTACATAAACAGGATGGAGATCCACTCCATACATTTCCAGGGATTTGGCCACCTCTAAGTAGTTTGCTTCTGCCTCAGCAGGAACTTGACCCCTGTAAACAAAATTCTATGTAACAGCATTGCATTTCCAGTCACTGTATTAAAATAAATCACATTAAAAAACACAATTTGCTGGACAGACACACAGTTCTTCCTACTATTTGATCGTACAGTTTCTCTCCTTGTAGCACCTTCCTTCCACTGCCTTCAAGTATGACTGGACAACAGGCACAAACTTGTACTAAATTATCTGCTGTAATAATAACCACACATATATACTGTCACATATAAAACATACACCTACTGCAGTGTCTAATCTTTCCCTGCTGTCACAAATTCTTTAAACATTCAATTCTTAGTTTTGAATATGCAAAATAACTTCTTTTTGAATAACTGCCTTGATGGTAATAAAGCAGGAATGGGGTGACCCATTAAAGGACTAATTCCCTTCAGCAGCACTGAAGCTACAAGGAATTACTGAAAGCAAGGTTCCTAACTTCAGGTAAAGTATTATTCTCTTCGTAAAATAACTTGTCTACAAGAAGTCACACCAGCTGGCAATACATTTTTGGAGACTAACACAAGAAATCAGCAGTTTCAGAGATCCAGCTCACCTTCCCACGTGCAAATATCAATTCATCATTGAAAAACTATCATCAGCTGAGTTAAGAAACAGTAGGAGAAACTTTCAGGAAAAGAAGTCTGAATATGATGAGTTTTGGACTTTTCATGAAACGATGTTGGTATCACATGAATGTTTTAGCTGTTGCTGAGCAGTGCTGCACTGAGCTGAGGACACTTCACCTTGTCATGCTGCCCTGCCAGCAGAGCGGTCTGGGGCACAGGCAGAGTTGGGAGGGAGGGGAAAGAGCCAGAACAGCAGACCTAAAGTGGACAAAGGTATGTCCCATACTGTATAGTATACAGCATCATGCACAGGCATGATGGAGCAACTGGCCAGGGGGCAGCCACTGCTCAGGAGCTGGGCATTAATTAGCAGATGGTAAGTAACTGTGTTGTGCATCACTCAATTTGTGGAGTTGTTTCACCTTTTTTTTTTGTTGTTTGTTTGTTTGTTTGCTTGTTTTGGTTCTGTCTTATTAAACTGTCTTTATCTCAACCCACAAGTTTTCTAACTTTTGCTCTTCAAATCCAACTGGGGGTGGAAGGGACAGCAATCAAGAGGCTGTGTGGTGCATAGCTGCCAACACTGGTTAAACTACAACAACCTGAGGCCTGTAGCAGAAATCCCTTTCTTCCAGAGCTGGACATCTCAGTAGAGCTATGTCTCATTTCTGAAATTCAGACTACACAATCTACTCAGTACAGTCAAATCTGTCATGCTTTTTACCCACTTCTTCTGTAAAAACATTACTGATTTTTAAAATCTTTTTGGATGCTCTCAAAAATGGAAGCAAAATGCTCACTGAATGACTATTGTCCTACTGAGTTCCCTGGCAGGTTATCAGCACTGAGTGATGTGAGCTAACCTAACAATGAATTAGTGCTAGAATCCAACAGTAACTTAAATACCTCTGCTAGTGTGTCCTCACTTTTCCCACTATTGTCATCTGTCTCTGAAAGTACCAAAAGGCTCAGCTATCAAGTAACTCTGTGCACATTTATAAATATTTTCAAAATTATATGTAATTTATTAGAAAGTGCATTTGCAAAAAAAATATTAAGGGAAGAGAAGAAATGAGCTGAAGTTTCTATAGGAAAGAATGGATATATCCTCCCAAATGGAGACTGAAAAGACAGAATGTTCAAAGAGGACAGCTGTGTCTCTGTGTTAATAGCTACTATCATCATACAATGCACAAATAACACTAACATACAAAATTAAAGGCAAGAAATTAATTAACTTTTATTCAGACTGTGGCTTTATCATAGCAAGAAAATCAAGAAATCTAGATCTACATACAAGATGGCTAGTTCTGATTATCTTTACATGACTTTGTCAAAGGGTATGATCATAAAGCGTTTCTTACTGTTCTCATGTTAATAAATGGCTGTATCACAATTGCAACTTACTAGGACTTGTTAGAACAAGCTTCTTTAGAATTACCAGGAACATGAATTTGGAGATAAGCAAGTAAATGTTTGTTTTGGCTTCATGTACAGTTGAACTTCTTTCCTCTATTTTATTTTCAAAACCAGTCTTACATTTTGAACTTTGATGGCACTGTGGTCTTATACAGGCAGGTTGGGAAGCCAAAGCACCGACTTACAGTGCTTTCACATAACGACTGCTGGCTCTGGCTCTATCACTCTACACCAAGAATACTTGAACCTAAAACTAAACTCACTGAAAGCCTTTCATAGATAAAAGGCTATTTCTGAAAATGAGTAAGTGGGACAGAAAGTGTCTCTGAATTCTGTTTTACTGGAGTTTTAAAATTTTTTAAATCTTTTTTCTACCTCTAGTGATAATGTAGAGTTAAACTTTTTCCTTAGGAACACTGGCTACAACAGCAGTGACTATTTAAGCTATATTCGCATAGAATAGTGTTCTTAAATTTTTTTGTGACCAATGTGATTATCATTCTAGTACCTGGATGACAGAGAAAGTAAGCTTTGCAGCCTCTTTATTTAAATGAATCTCTCCAATATTTTCTGAGCATAACTTGGGTTTACATTAATCTCTCGAGTCTGCTGATATTCCTATTTCAGATTTCTTCAGTTCTCCTTTGTCCTGTACACTACGCATAATATTCTACTCCTGCAATCTCTTCAATAATTGCTCTTGCCAAATATCAAAACTTGAGTATACTTCTGCCTTCTCACTTTTTTATATGAAAGAAATGTTTTCAGGTACATTTTTGATGCTACAAACTTCTGTAGTGCATGGTTAAGTCTATGAGGCCCACCAGATAACTTCTTCTTCCAGTGCATTGAGATTTCCTGTAAAGTTTTTAGTTTGTTTGCTTTTTGTCACAAAAACAGCATTTCAAATGACCTAAGTAAAGCAATTCACTGCTACCTGGTGGCTATTTCTAGGTGCTGGGTTTTTTTTTCTTTTGAATCCTAACTATCTTATTGTGGAATTCATTACAATGACAACTGCCAGTACATTTTACATGAGATATCTTAGTTAATAATAAAATGAAAGGATTGTACACTTGTTAAAAAAAAAAACAAAAACTTTTTAGTTCATGCAAATGTTGCAATTGAGTTCATCACTTAAACTGTGGGCATACAAGCTGCTTCACTAGTACCTCCTCCCATGTGAGCTGCTGCCACAAAGATTCATGCAGGTTGCTACAAGCGCTCCTTCATTACCCTAGCTAAGGATCTGGCAAGAAAATAGAGGCTTCACTGTACTAAGTACTTTACATTGCCACATTAGTTGTTGTTGTTTTTTCCTAACAGTTCATTATCTGAATATACATGGCAGTACTAAGAAAAGAAATGTTATTATACCCACTTTACAGACAGCAAACTGAGGCATGTGCATAGCAAACAACTTTCCCAAAATTGCACAGGAAAACAGTACTGAACAGAGAACTAAACTCAGATGTCAGAAGATTTTTATTTCATTCTTTGAGCTACAAAGAGGAAATTGGAGTACTATTGCAAGTCCTCATTTAGAAAAACCATCATCACCAAGGCTGGACTGATATCCAATCAGTTTTTATTTTGGTTTCTCAAAGAAAACTCCATCTATGTAGGACTTTTTCTTTCCCTGAGGCTTACCACCCTGTGATCTTTTCTAGAGCTGCGTATCTCCGCTCTGCACTACAGGGTGCTTCCTATTCCACCTGACAAGCATTTCTGAATTCAGTTCTATCCACAAAGCTCTCAAAAGCATTGAATTCTTACATCAGAGTTTTGTGTATCCGTTCTATGGCATCTTCCAGCTCTTCTTTCTGGTCAGGAACAAAGCGGTACTCTGAGACGTAACCTGCCGTGTGCTTATATGGGTCATAGTCCCCCAGCTCAGCTGCAGTACAGAAGATGAGAAAAAAAGTTAGACAAATTCAGTGTTTTACGTTAACAAACAACAAAAAATTACCTTTACATAATCCATCTATTTGTGCCAATACACCTCTTTCCAAATGACTGTAAATTGATTATGCTATTAGTTAAAAATTCCAAAGCCTGTATTTTTTAGAAGGAAAGATGGTAATATTCAGTTTACATATAGAACTGTCCATACTAGACCACTATACTAGTATTTATAACATACGGAGAAGTGTAGTTTTTTAAGTATCTACCCCCTCTGGATATGCTGCAACATTACAAGCAGAAGTGACCTATACTACTTCTGGGACTCAGAAACAGAAATGTCAGTGTGGGAATGGGTATGGAGGTGTCTGGATGCAGGCTCTTCTAAGGATTATAACAATTTCTTGTGAGAAAACACCAGACTTCAATCTTCAGTAAAATATCAACGTACTTCTTGAACATGAAGTCTGTTTTTAAAATCAAAATAATTTTCTAACTTTCCTAAACAAAAAAATACAATGAATGAGCAACAATTTTTTATTTTTTTTATATTCACATACATTGCTCAGGTTTATTTACATATCATCATGTAATTATACAATAATCTTAACTATTCTCTGTGAAACCCTGTTAAAGTAACTATTTCATAAAAACAGCATGAATTGGGGTAATCTAAGAAACCATTCTCTACTGGTTTCTATCCAATCACCACTGAGGTCAAAAAGGTGGCTACAAGAGCTCCAAAGAAAAAGACATCTAGTACTCATGTTTCTTCCGATATTATAATAGTTCATAGGTCAAGAAAGTTATATGCTCAGTAGAAATGCTGTGTGTTTCTCAAAATATCCCCTTAAAGCAATGCAGAACAATAGGCTGATTACAATGCTTTAGCATCACAAATAGGAAAAAAAAATCAGAACAAAAACTGTATCTTGGATATCCTGCAAGTTCTGCCATAGGCGCCAATTTCTACACTTTAACAGTAATGCAGTCTTTGACTATGAAAGAAGGAAAATGATCAATGTGCAAAGGACAGTATATGATATACAGCAGCTTGCAGTCACCCAGCAGAACTTACACTGAATTACATACGCTCCCAGCTGTGCAGCAGTGTTGACTGGACAAGGTAAGCGGCCCTGTAAGATGTCCTGCTTGACTTGCAAGAAAAATTGATACCTAAAACAAAGAAAGAACACAAAACTATTATTTCAATATTTGGTATGATGCACCAAGTAGTGCTTCATGATATTCCCAGTACTGACAACACAACACATAGCGTAACTACAAATATTTCTGTTTGAATAACTTTTCTTTTTTTGACTTTTAAACCACAACTAAGATTAATCTATTGAAAGAACCTGGGTAGAGAAGTCTTCCTGACTTCATTAAAAAAGCTAGGAAGTGGGGAAGAGGGCTAAGAACCAGAAAAAATATACAAGACAGACCTGATCAGCAGATCACCATGAGAAAGAAATGCTGACTCAATGGTTTCACCTCCAATTATCAGAGTATCAAGTCTAAAGCAGGAAGCAGATCTCATCGAGTCCATTCCCTCGTGAAAAAAATGTGAGGGCACACTATCAGTAGCTCTCTGTATTTGTTACCAGAGGGAACTCCTTGCTTTGCAATGGGGATAGCAGGGCTAAAATGTGATTTTCAAAATCATGATCTGCTTCTACACTTGAAGAAGCACATACTCAACCCTCAAAGTGAAGCCACACCAAATTCCAAATCAACAGTAGGACTGAGAAATGAAAGCAGTACCGAAGCTTCTTAAGAATACTTTAAACTGATGATATTTAAGTAGTTATTTTAGTTTCTGCTATTACCTCAAATGCCAACCAAACACCTTGCACCCTGCTTCTTCAGCCTTGTATGTGCCTATTTTTCACACATCAACTCAGCCATCAGAGAATCATAGAATTCCTCAGGCTGGAAAAGATCATCAAGTCTAGCCACAACCTAACCATCCTACCTTAGCTCTAACAACCCTCTGCTAAATCATGTCCCTGAGCACCACATCCATAGGTTTTTAAACCTATTCCAATGCTTAACAACCCATTCTGTAAAGAAGTTTATATCCAACCTAAACTTACCCTGGCAAAACTTGAGGCCATTTCTCCTCATCCTTGTCACTGGTGAGACCAGCCCCGCTTTCTCTGTAAGCAACTCTCAGATACTGGAAGAGAGCAGTAAGGTCTCCCCTCAGCCCCCTTTTCCCCAGACTGTCATGAGTCATCTTGAACACAAGTATCTGTATCTGACAAATAGAAATGCTGCTTTACATTCTCCTGTTTTTCAAATTCTGAACTCACAGGGAAACCATACGAACAAAACAAGGAAAAGCACTGAAGAAGAAAACATGCTAACATACAAAGGATCTGCTTTGTTTTAGAACTCCCTATATTCATTACAGGATATTCTTTTAAACCCCATTAGTATTTAGTCTGTTCTTACCTCTGTAGCTTTACAGAGAGTGTGACATTATCTTAAATGAGTATCTTGCAGCAAATTCATACAAAAGCAACACTGAAAAGCTAACTTCTTAAGTAAAAAACAGTCATCCCTACATGCACCTGGCTTTCACACTGTTCACTAATTCAGCTTTATCTACATTTAGCTGAAGTGCAACAAATTTACTTTGTATTAGACTTAAGAATCCTCCCTAAGTTCAAAGAGCAGCTATCCTGATTTCAGAGAAGCCTGCAATCTGGAGATTATGTGATACCTGATTCACAAATCATTTAAGATCCGATCAAAATGACTGACTTTATCAGCCCAGCTGAATTTCCATGTAAGGATACTAGTTTCTTTCTGGCTAATGATCCCCCACAACTTGTGCTGTGCCACATGTTACAGATGGAATGATCATTACTGAAAAGAACAGTGAATATTTACCATCTTTAAGGGCCAGAGTTCTGCACAATTTTTTTGAGAATATCAGTAGGCAACAAAAAGTGCATACATTCAGTGATTCGTCTGTCTAAAGAATACCTCAGCACTTCCTACAGCTAATGCTTGGCAGTCCCATCTAGACAAATTACCACTCTATGCTTGACAGTGGTGGCTATGGGGATGATGATGATCACGTAACATCCTCCTTTTAACATTAAATGTAGTTCTCATCTACACCCTTCTTTCTGTTAGCACTCCTGCAGCTGTACAGTACAGAACAGATGATGCTATCAATGTCTTTTATGTAAGTATCTATAGTCCTGTGTTTTCACCCTGTTGTGTGAAAGTAAACTGAGCAAGAATTACAGAAAAAGGAGAAAAAAAGAAAAAAAAAAAAAGAAAAAGCAATCCCAGTCAAGAACTGTTCTTGCTTGTCTGGTTTAGACAAAGTAAATTCCCACTCAGTTCCTAGTAAAGCTCCTCACAGAACCAGGCCTTTTGTCCAAACTTGTTGCTAAACTTGACTCAAGTTTGTTACGTATGCATAATTGTGCCTAAGCACTAGTTCTTTCCAGCAAACTCATCCAGTAAATGTTAATAGGAATAACCTCTGCATTAGCTTTTGCCTACAAGCCAGAATTAGATTTTGCTGGGAAGTAATTACAAATTTGACAGTTTTTTATTATTTGCAAATAGTAATCATGTAATGCCACAGATCATTAACATCTAATAACTACAGACTCCACTCTCATATCCATTTAAATAACAAAGCACGCACTCCAAAGAAACATGGTTAGCACATCACTGGAATTACATGCTTAGGCAGAAAATTGCTTTCTCACACACACACACACCAAAAAAAAAAAAGGAAAGAAAGGAGGAAAGAAAGAAAGCCTTTAATCCCTCCTAAGTGTGCTTTTATTGTACTTTTTTTCCTGAAATGGCATGCCTTCTTTTTCAGTTTATTTTCTTGGAATACAGACACAAATGTACTCCTTTCTTATATCCTCCCTCTATGCCTTCTCCGGAGCAAATTTTCATGACTAAACACTGCGCAGACACGAATGGAAGCCTGTCAGTTACACCAAATCATTTCTTGACTGGATTTGCACATCCAATTAGCAATGCAAATCACTGACTAAGATTATGACAAGGAAAACAAGAAGAGTTTTTGAAAAGTTATCCTGTCAGTTTACAGTCAGAAATCCAGACACACTTTGAGTACCAATTGCAACAGATTCTGGTCTCCAGGGCCATCTTTCTTCCCCTGCAAGAAGGGTTGAAAGAGGTTCTGAAAAAGCACAGAAAAATAACGCCAGACTTTCATGGTGGGGGAGATTCACGCTGCAGCCATCTCTTCCTGTTTGAGCACTGAAGTAACTGTTTTTACCAAGCTAGTATCAGTCCTGTTATATGGGAGAACTCTGTTCTAACAGTGGCATTTTGGAAAAAAATAAGTATTTCTCATCCTGATACAAGAAAATGATTCAGCCCACGCTGCACTGACTGCCACCTCTGATTAAGAAAAAGTAAAACCCATGTATTCTAATGAGTTCTCCTGCGTCATACACCTAGGACATTAAAAGAAATATTAATCCAAGTCAGCGCACTAATTTTGTCTGCCTACCTAAATAACTTTTGAACCTGAGGCTGATTTTCTAAGATCTTTCACAAAAAAAGGCAAACAGAAGATCCTGCGTGAGAACTCAGGCAAATGTGTGTCTGCATGTGCCCACTACTGCATCGTATTTTGTAGAGGCTCAGCTTAGCTAAAAGAATCAAAAGTATGCAGCTCTTCAGTTTCCTTCACATATTTTTATAAAGACTGAGAGAGATCGCCTTGAAAAGTAGTTCTGGAATTTAAATTGTAAGAATAAAGATAAATATTCCTTGTATTTATATTCAGATATCCAACTAGACTCTAAACACAGTACACATACAGACAAAGCACACTAGGCCCCTCTGTTTTTTGATGTACCAAAGAGCATCTTCTCATCCTGATCTTTCAAATGGCTGTCCATACCGACCCCTGTGTGGCTAGTCATAACTCTATTCACATTCAAGGAAAGATGTCCTGATGTTTAAGCAAAAAGGAACCCCGTCAAAATACAATGTGCATCTGAACACACCACTACCCTAAAAAACAGCAAAACCATATTTTCATCTGAATACTCCACCTTGTTATTTCTTCTTTAAGTTTACACGGGTCCTCTGCATAGAATTTAATGCCAAAATATAGAGTGTATGGTGGTCCAGCTGCAGGAAAAAGAAATGAGTGTAAAAATTGATTGTTATGAACTTACAGTTATTGAGCATTGTTAGCAGTTGATGACAAAATGGCTATCAGTCTATCTTTGTATTTCACAAAACTTGAAGACACCAAATAACAGTTAACCACCTTCAGACAACTATACACAGGGAAGGGGAAGGGGAGGGGAAAGGGGAAGGAAAAGGGAAAGGTTCATTATTTTTATTTTTATTTTTCTAGCCTGTTTATTTATTCTCCTACTGCTTGCCTACTTGGAGCTTGTGATGATTTGAAAATTTAAGCTTAGATTAATTTGCTAACTCGCTATTTCTCCAAGATTTATTTTACTGCTCAAATTTGATATTTAGATACTTTTTTGCATATGAAAACAACTTTAAAAATGTTAACTCTGCATGAAATGTGATTCCCTGACATAACTAACATTACTATGTATCACTTCTATACATTCAACTATCACAAGAAGGCACCTAATTTATGTGCTACCTTACTTGAAATACACTTGGAAAAGACTTTCTAATTCATGTTGTGAAAATGTTACTCTTCAGAAAGCAGCACTGAGAATCCTACAGCCACATTTATTCTACGCATGCTTTTCTACACATCTATTTTTTTAAATACAAGTCCTCCAATTTCTTGTTACGATAAAAGTCTTATTATATTAATTAGTTAATTAAAATATAACCACCAGATCTTAAATATGGGCTTACTAAATAGTGGCAGCAGGGGCAGACACTATGTAATCAGCAAGACGCAGAATTTTCATTTTCAGAAGAAAAAAATCAGTTTTTTTTAAAGGTATGTTATGGTAAAGGCATAGAGCTACTACAAAATTAACTATGCAAATGACAAGTTGTATCATTTATTATAAAGTAAAATTTAATCACAAAGAAATCTTGGTTATACAAACTACTGTTAAATGACAGCACTAATGATTCAATCTTTGTGTGGAATTTTGATGTAATTACAAACTGTAGTAATACAATATCCGAAGAACTACCAATCCGTTGAGTCTGGAAAACAAATGTTGTACAGGCTAAATATTGCCTGGAATACTGCTTCTGTTACTTCAACTTCAGATAACTTCTTTAAGTTCAGATCAAATACGTACTGTTTATCAATTCTTTATGCTCAGCAAGGGTCTTTGCAGGATCCAGCCAGTACTGTAAGACAAATAATTATGAAAATTAGTCACTTAACACAGAAAATTAATACAGAATTGCTGCAATTCTACATTTATTCATATATTGATAATTTTCCCTAGAGAATCAGTACAAGATTATTTATTTCCTCATGAGGATATAGAAACTCAGCCAAGACTACAAGAATGTGAAAGTTTACAGAAGCTTACAGAATGCCTGCCTGATGCACTTCAGTCTCTTATTGACAAATCTGCACCAGCAGAGCCATGTCTAATTAAAGAAACACATTTCTCTGTATAAATGCAATGCTATGCATATTCTTTAGGGACAGCAGTTTTTCTGAAAGAAAATCTTTTGGTAATAGGCGCCACATCTCAGGCTCCTGACCAAGCTGGCTCTATGGAAATATAACACAACCTAATTTTGCTGCCTACATTATCTATTGCAGCTAGTATACCTACTCACAACCTTGCCATTTTCTTTGTAGGGGATAAACCTAAGCAGAATAATTGTGAAATAACAGCATCAGCAATGCATGTGAGATAAAACCTACAAGGAAAGAAAGAAAGTGCTATGTGTGATTTCTGAAAAACGAAGGATTGTAGGGAAAATGACAGGCATTACTCCTACAACCACTAAGGAATTACTGCAACAATGTAGTAATCAATTTTTCTTCAAGTCCATAGAATGTGAAGATACACGCTTGACTAGAAGCAAAGAAAAATTAATTTTCACATTCAGTACTGCTTCCAGTAGCAGGCAAAGGGGATCACTGGAAATTGGCACTCATAAGGAAAGTTACGGAGGCCCATCCACCTGAAGGCTTACAGTAGTAGCATTTGAGATGATCAAGGTATGTTATGCATACCACAGAGGGATGGACTGCTACAAGGGTTCCCACACCATTTGAGCAACAGAAGGGTAATTTCTCAGTGATTAGTCTGACTCAACTTTATTAAACCCATACTAACATCTTTGCTGTCATAGAACAGCAGAGCATTTGCAAACTTCTTGTAGCTTTACATGGTACCAGCATGATAAACATTCTGCTCTTGTAATAACTCCAGTTACCCATTTATTATTTAGCTTAGCATTTCTATAATTCAGGTACCAGAACAAAGTGCAGAAGCCAAGACCATTCTTGTCATCACATTTTTCTTTCCTCTTCCCTCACACAAACCTTTTGGACCAGCAAGAACCGGCATACCTTCTCAAATACCAGAAAAAGAAAGGCTGCAGAACACAGCTGTTAGAAAAGCAAATTACAGCACATTTTATTTAGTTGTTTATAAGCAACTCTTTGCCTGCCCCCGACATAACTAGAGAATATGAATTAAACAATTAATTTTAAAACCCTTCTTTTTCTATATAGAGAATTCTTTGGACTACAGAATTTATCTGTCAGAAGCAGCAACATAGGGAGGACAAGGAATAATGCTCCAAAGGATTTGAACAGCTGTATGCTTTGTTCTTGGTCTAATGGAAAAAAATATTGCCATTACAAATCCAAACCACCATAAACTAAAACTGTAAAAACCATCATCCACTCATTTATCAAGATGAATTTCAAAATAAAATTATTAGGGTGGTACTTCACAAATGAAGGAGATCTTACTTTCAGTTCTTATCCCTACACATTTGCTCAGCAGTCAAGAGTGACAGCTTCACAAAGATATATGGTTTGAGAAGCAAACACTCTGAATGTTCAAAGTTTTGAAGGAAAAAATATTCAATACACGCGTTGACTACATCCACTAACTATTCCAGCAGAAACCTTCTTAATCTCTAAAGAATGTGGGATGGAAAGAAAAACTTGTCACACTTGTTCAAATATCATATAAAAATACTTATCAGAAATTATCTGAGCTAGCACAATAGCCTGATAAAGAGATTTCAAAGTCAACAGACAGAAAAAAACACAAAAGAGGTCTGCAGTGCACATTCTGACCACAGAACATCCCTCTTCCCAGAACTGTCATCACAGTATGAAAAACACACTGTAAAGCTAGCCTGCTTATCACTGACAACCTTACACTAGATTGCAAGACTAAAACTATCCTGTTACGAAATCAGATAAAAATATGAGAGAGTAACTCCTTCATTAGAAGTATTCCATAAGTGAACCAAAATCAGTCTCAAGATGCACTGTCTTACACATATCTTTGCATTTTATCTTTACTTGCATAGATAGGTAATTTGTGGGGGAAAAAAAAGAAATTGTACGTATGGATCATCACTCAAGACTCCAAGTAAAGCACAGAACAGCTATAGGTTTCTGGCTGTCCCCATAATCTGAACTCCATTGTCTCTTGTACCCATCTAGCACACTGGCTGTGATAAGACAGAATTCAGCTAACTTCTGTACGGACTGTATGGACACCAGCAGGAAATACAGCCAATTTAAAGTTGTGTCTTAGTTAGCTATCTTGATTTTCAACATGCTGCACTTGACCAGCAACATGAATTATATTCTTTGTAATGGAATTCAGAGGGAAATCTCAAAATTCAGATGCAGAGGGACTCTGAGGAGCAGAGAGGAAACAAATCTGGTAGCTCCTATTGGCAATCACTTCCTTTCCTTTCTCCAGACTAACTCAGCAGGAGGACTGCATCTTGAGCCCTCATCATGGTAAGACAGGTTGCTGCTACCCATGCTATGGAAGCACAGAATCAGCTGTCATAAGGAAAAAAAGCTCTTGTGAGGAAGCTATGGCCCTCTAGATCCATGTGCTGCATAGGAGAGGTTAAGCAGCTCAACTCAGATGAGTTTACTGCTAGAACACAAAGCAGTGGGGAAGAGGCAAGAATCTAATCTATCTTGTCATATCTCTGGTAATGCCAGAAAGCCATACTTAGAATCGCTGCATAGCTACTCTTTATTTTAAAGGCTGCCAACATTCTCCAGACTGGTGGTGGAAGGATGCAGATTTCTACTTGTTCATTTGTAAGCCAAAGATGAATGGAATTTCAGGGGGTAACGAAAAGGCGTTTTTGAAGCCCATATTAGACAATAAGGATGAGAACACTGAAAAAAAACAAAAATGAAAACCCCTACAACAGAGTACTCTACATACAGATATGCATGCGTGCATACATAATAATGTGTATTAGATACACATTAAAGGTTTGCATATACACATAAATAGTGCTGGGCACAGTTTAGAGCTCAGTTGTTAAAGTGAATAGAGAAACGGATTAAAGAAACCAAATACACTTGCACAGGAGGAGCTGACAACAAACTCAACGCTTGTGAAAGCCAAACTGGCTCCAATATGAAGCCCTGTGTTTTTTTTATCTTTTTTTTACCATTCACAGCAATTTACCACCTGTATCTTTCCTGCAAAGGCAGGTTATCTGACTTACAAGCAGGCCCCTAACTACTGCAAATAGGTAGAGGCTCCAGCATTTACCCACCCAGTTGCAGGCATTACATTCTGTGAGCCTTTTCTGTGAGGAGTTTGTTATTTACCAAAGCCACCTACTATCAGCATAATGCAAGAAATTTTTATTTACTAAGATTGATGATAAATATACAGTGATATCAAAGAAAGAAGTATTTCAAATTTTTAGGTAGAAACGTAAAAAAAAAAAAAAAAAAAAAAAAAAGTATTTAAAAAAGAGCAGTATATCTAAGAATACATGATCTACATCACCATTTGTACTTTTTAAAGATCTGGCCTCCATAGAAAGGTTCCAAACTGGGTAAACGTCTAAAGAGTATCGTGCCCGTGCACAATGCAGTATTTCATAATCAGCCCTTTTTAAATGGATGCAAGCATTTTTTCATGAATCTACTACAGTAATTAATTCTTGAATCTGCAGAGGGTTAAAGCAGGGTCAAATTCCACCGACATGCTCGAAACAAAATATTAACTAGTCTGAAATGTTTGCTGTGGTATCAATCAATGAAATGTCTGGTGGAGATATTTATCTACTTCAGACTGCATCCTGCACTGTCTTAATTAGATTCTTACCAAGCTGTACTTACGTCACACATGACAGTCATTTTTGTTCACATTGTAAACAAAAAACAAAAACAGATCTTTTTCATTATAATCTGAAATTATCAAGATTGTTCCATAATTTAAGGCAACACTAACAATCAGAATTATTTCAGCAGTTTGTTCTGCAAGTGTTCTGTGCATGTAACCACAAGCTGGTAAACTGAAGACATCTGGGTAACCTCACTAGGAAGTCTGAAAACTGAAAGTGCTCTCCTTACATAACACAAAATGTATAAATCATTAGGCGTTTCCCACATACAAAATACAGAGAGTGGAACGCTTGTCTTATTTATCAGAAACTGAAATTTTACTGGCAATGCTTAGTATTAGATCAATACCAGCGCAAGTTCTGCATTGATCCTCCTGCACTTTCAAAGCTCATTCTTTAACCGCAACTGCCTTTATCTCAGCTAGCTACCAGCTTCATCTAGATTGTTTCAATCCACTATGTATCTCCTGCAATTGTTAGTTTCTGATCAATATTATCAGTTTCCCTTTTCTTTTAACTGCTATGCAGCCCATATTTACAAGCCCTAGTCTCTTCCTTTCTGTATAATTTAGCGTACCAGCTTTATGGGCACACGTCAAACCCACACAAAAACACAATGAGCTAGTCACAGTACACATGTTTTTCTAAGCTCTTGAGATCAAAACATAAAGTACATGATGTGACAGTAACATCCAACAGAACAGGCATTTTCAACTGTAAATAAGCGTTTTACTAAAATTGTGTGGTTTTTTTTCCTATAGTTAAGTTAGATATAGCCTGTTCACTGTTACCCTTTCCAGTCAGGAATAATAGCTTGGCAACCAAAGCATACTGCAATGACTTTATTTTATTTATAATTACTTTATTAATCATGCAAGATGGATCTGGAAACCCTTCAGTTGTGAGGTGGCACAGCAGGGATGAGTTCACGGCCGTTTGCTGTGCTCAGCTTTGCCTCAGCTGGTCTGACTGCAGCACGCAGCTCACAGTAGAAAGGTCCGTTTCAGAGTTACAAATAAAATACATCTACAATAGACATCTGTAACACTGGTACATATAGCACTGCTATCTCATGTTTGTTCAAGCAGGACATGCAGGTTAGCATTACACTGTGCTCAACTAAGTGGGGCAGGGGAAATCAGCTTGTATATGATGCCAAATTAACACAGTAATACTGTATTTGTATTTCTCTGCTCGAAGCCGTAAGAGAATGCTAGTAGCCTGTACACTATGAATATAACAGCTCAGATTATTTCCGCAATAAAGTAAACACAACAATCTTTTTTTCTGTGAAAGAAGCTCTAGAAGCATGGCTTTTCCACATCCTTTTGTGATTTGACAAGGAGATAGCTTGGGGATTTGAAAGTACCCCTTACCTCATCAAAAACTGCTCAGCTTTTCCTGAGATACGTGTAAAAATTGCCATTTCCATTCTCTTCTAAGGAAGTGCCTCAAGAAAATATTGGGCCCCTGCCAAAGCAGCAATTAGCCCAACTACCTGCCCTGAGGCACACTGGGAATGCCACAAAGGCAGTAGCAGAAAAGGTTAGGAAGCGCTACTGACAACCTGCAGCATTAGCTCAGCCCCTCTCTTCGTACTGAGAGTTTTATAGGATTTAGAATAAATTACCGAATACTACATGTTAACTAATTGTTACAAGATACTTCTTTCTTAACTCAGAACACAAGTAGACACACCTTGAGCATTTCTTGGATAATGTATTCTGGCAATTCCAAACAGTCATGCATTTATTTTGCAAATTATATACTGTTCTCTTAACATGGAAAGTTTAGGAGAGCCTAGAACGTCAATAAAGAGAAATATGTGTAACGCAACCCTAGCAACAGTGTCATCGGACTTATGCTTTATCCACTGCTCATGACCCTTCTAGAGTCATCCAGTTCCATCAATCAGCTTTTTTTGCCAGCACCTGTTTTCTCACTTGCTAATTAGTCTGTTAACTGTTCGGGGATAGGTCATTTTTGAGTCATGCATTCTTACACTATACAACACAGTGAAACCCTGTCCCCTCGTTAGAGCCCCTGGTACTACTAAAATAATTATGATACCACCCACCTAAGAAGTAGCTCACAAATACAGCACTAAAAAGACCACCTGGAAGTGCAGAAGCATGCAAAAACAACAGGGAAAATGGCCAAATAAGTTAATTCAAACCCTTAATAAAACACATTTTGTAGCTGCGTTATGTTCTTTAAAATTCATAGCTTTATTCACTCTAATTCATCCATCAAGTTAAACATTTAGTATTACCAAAAAAATGGAGAGAGTAAATAATAAAATATTCCCACAATGAGCAATGTATTAATAGGTGGCCAAAACTCCAAACAATTTTTTCAGTCTGAAACTAACTCTGAGGTGCAGTTTTAAAACTAATTAACAAGCTAATCTTTTTCCCCTCTCCCCCAGGAAATCTGCTCTGGCCAAAACAGAACATACCCACTCCAAAATTCACAATGGGTTTCTTGCCAGTCAGTACAGGGCTAATTCCAGCAGAGTGGAATGTTTTAGCAGTACCCAGTGTACAACTGAATACATGTTTATGGCTGAAGTGCAAGGTAGTATTTATTTCACGGAACCTTTCCTTTTCACTGGTCATTCTTAAGATACCACAACCACCATAGGACATGCTAAACTGAATACATTTACTCATTTATCTACTTCCCAGACAAAAATCTCCAAGTTTTAATTACCCATAAACAGACAAACAAGAGCAGGTAGGCACTCTCATAGCATCTGCCATAACACAGCCACAGTTGCAAAGCCTGCAGCACAACCTCAGCTAGTCACTGAGGCAGCACCTACATGGTAGGCAGATGCATTCCCTGCCAAGGACTGCAGCTGTCATCTCCAGTTGTGCCTCCTGGCAGCCCTCCTAGCTTTGTTTCAGAACAAGCTGATGCGGGCACCACTCTCCCATACTCTCTCATCTAAGACTCCCCTGCAATGAAAACCTGTGGGCAGGGGAGCATGCAGCTCTCAAACGTTGGTTCTGTTTTGGGCCGCTTGCTACGAGGACGCTGAGTTGCTAAGCGTGCTCAGAGAATAGCAATGAAGCTGGTGACAAGACTAGGAAAATAAAAGACATCTAAGAAGTTAAGGTGGAGCTGGGGTTGTTTCTCCTTTTTTCTACTTGTTCTCTCTCCTGGAGAAGAGGAGGCTGAAGGGAGACCTCATCACTGCCTACCTGAACTACCTGAAAGGATCTTGCAGCAAAGAGGGTGTTAGTTTCTCTCCTCTGGTGACAAATGATAGGACAAGAAGAAATGGACTCAAGTTGCACCACGGGTGGCCTAGATTGGATATTAAGATCTTTTTTAATCAGAAGTGTGGTCAAGCACTGAAATGGGCTCCCCAGGAACGCAGTGAATACTCATCACTGGAGGAATGTAAGAAATGTATTAATGTGTTACTGAAGAACGATGGCACTTCATAGGTCAGGTTAATGGTTTTTCTAACCTACGTGATTCTAGGATTCTATAATCTCTGGAGAAAACAAGCAGCATGGCAGCCTCGTGATGGGTAGCTGGCCAGAAAATCAGGACAAAGCTACTGTTAGGTTTACACCATTAGAGCATGATGTAGAAGAAAATGGCAAAAAAGGCTGTATTTCCATTTGAAGAAGCTATATTAAGGGGCTATGACCTACAGCTCATGCACACTATCATAATACAAAGTGCACTGATATCACACAATCAAATTAGCTGTTTTATTACCTAGATGCATCCAAAAATGTGCATTTGTGCATTAAATCTTTCATAAAAGAGATGTAATCTTCTCTGATTTTCATAATACTCTGAACAAAATTAAATATACTGTATGCCTGCCTCTGGAAATGATCCTAGTAATGGCCATTTCTATTTTATTTGTCTCTGCAGGGAAAAAAAAAAAAAAAAAAAAAAAGCACTTCAGAGAGCCAAAAAACAACTTTTTTAAAAGAAAAGCTATCTGCTCTATAACCATACCTTTGTTTCCTTAGGAAATCAAAAACACTTTCAAGGTTCACAGTTCAGTCTGACTTTTTTCCCCACTGAATGAAATGAAATGTAGCTAGAAGTTTATCAATGAACTGAATTTACAAACATCTAGGCTGTGGCATAGAAATAAAGATCTATCAAGCACAGCTGCCATATATATCAACAGCATTCAGTATTCTTTTCCAAATATTGTGCTGGCGTTGCTATCTACATTTCCACTTTAGCTAAAGTGAAGAAGATGGTAAATATCTAGTCAGTTCAACAACTCTGCTGAAACGCTTTGCAGTGGCACTGCCCCATGTCACAGCCTGCTTTGGCCAAAACATCCCAGATGAGTTTCAGTTTTCTTGCCTACTAAGAGCCATAATCTCCTGCTGAAGAAAGCTTTCTCTGTCTGGTGGGTCCTTCTCAAGAGGATCTCCTTCCTCAGAGTATGGGCTTGAGGACACAGCCAATTCAAGGACAGTCCTGAGGTCATGATCTCTCTCTTGACTTCTGGGGCTCCACCAGCAAACACAAAGGACATGCTGGATATAATATATCAGTGGCAAAGGACTACACTCCAAAACAGCTGCTCAGCAATAAGCCCATCACATACTTGGGGATCCTTGTTCCTAGGCACAACAGCCACAGGCAAAGCAAGAGCAAGATGCTGATGATCCATCTCAGAGAACTCACAACCAGGGAATCATCACCCACTAAGTACTGCCTTCAGGGCAAAGCATTAAAACAAACAAAGAAACAAAAATTCCTACTCTCATATCACAATTTATACTAGTTATGCTTTCTCCCTCATGCAGAATTTAGCAGATGATTCTGTTCCTACTAATGCCCATTCCAGTAAAAACAAATGAAAAGAAAACTACTACTGGAAAACGAAACCAAGTGAAAGTCAGTGAAAATACAATCTAACGGTCTGTAGGCACACATCAGAAACAGGGTAAATTTTACAACTGGAAAATCCCATTTGGCTTGTCTTTTACTCACCGTTTGATGATTTCGGTCACAGTAGCGCAGTCCGAAGTAATCTATCTCCACTAGGTTTAAGTGACGAAATACGTAGCCCAGGACAACCGACCCTTTCGTTGACTTCTGTGGGAAAGAATTTACAGAGCCTTTTCACAAAGATTCTCTACTGATGTCAGCTATGTGCAGTGGCATTCATGCATTGTCAGCTTTGTCTGAAAGCAGGAGGCAGTTCCCTGTGTCTTTTTATCAAAATTTCAGCTATGCAGAACTGCTTTGTTCTGGTACACGTTTAAGCAAGCATTCTGTAAATATGCTCAGCTAGCTGGCAGGTGAACAGATAGAAAATGTATAATAAACAACAACAGCGAAAAAAAAAAACACTCAAGCATCATATTATGCTCTTTTTTTCCTGCAAATTTCTGTTCTCTGATCAAAATTCTACACCTCATGACATATGTCAGTTCTAAAATCATATACATCCTTCAAATATGGGCCTGTCACACATAACTCGACAGTGAAAAATCAGGAAGCTAAATTGTTCTTAATACTTACAGCCATGCATAATTAGCTAATCTGTTACTGCTGTTTGTTAAGCAGATTACACGGCATGCGTTTTCATTTATATTGTTTTTGATGGAAGTAGGAGCAATCCTATACCCTGAATTGAAAAAATGCCACTGTTTTCTTGAATACAATTTAAGACAGCAATGACAACGCAAACTTCTGTTGCAAAGCATCCTTCCAAGCAACTAGAATCAGATACAACTCCAGCATGTAGTGTGAGATTTAATTATCCCCCAAACGGAAAATAATTTAGGGAAAGACATAACAAAGGTAAACCGATGTTCTCTACACACTTTTAGAATGTTGAAGAAAGCATAGCAACATAATGGTTTTATTAACAGATTCTTTAACAACAAACTGAATTTGGTTCTAAGAACAACATAAGGCAAGAATCACCCTTCATCAAGAATCGAACCACTTCAGCAATTCATTTTATTAGCAGATCTAAAGGACAGTAATCCAGTGGCTAACATGGAACAGTTTTCCTGTCAGTCACATTACAGTAAAAACACACGCTCCTGGAAGCGATCAGACACTAAAATAAGACAGAACTTGAGGGACTGGACTAGATGCTCTTTCAAGGTACCTTCCAACCCCTGATACTTTGTGATTCTGTGGTCATACTAGTCAAAGGTATTCAATTCTGCACAATTACACTATACAGGATTCAGCTAGCCTTCTTGGCTGGCAGTTTTTCAGTCAGCTTAGGTATGCTGTGGACTCTGCTAGAGTCATTGGAAAGTTTTGCTCCTGTGGTGGCTACTCACTAGCTTCTGCCTCTGAAAAAAACACAAGTTTCACACCTGATTCTGCTGAAATTCAAGACTCCCTTCTTTCTGATCAGAGATGAATGTGTAAAAACCTTTTTTTCATGCATTTTACTTCAGCTTCTTGGCTGAGGAAGAATAAAAATGCTTGTTCATTTATTCTCTCCACAAAGCTCAGTTATCATCCCCACGGCTGTACTTCTCCTGTGGAAACAGGCAATCCAGCTGAGGCAAAATGCTGAGCAGAACCATCACATCTGCTGCAGCAGGCAGTTCCCCACATCTATGGCAAGATGTTGGCTGTCCTCAGCCAACCAAGCTGGGTGCCACTACTTCCACAGCCCTCCCCTGCAATGCCTTTCATATCCTGTCATGTGAGCCAGATGACTGCAGAGGGAAGGGCCATCCCTTGGCCCTCATCCTATCCTCACCTGCCTTAATGTCATATTTTCCCCAGCACTGAGCATTTCATTCACAGCATATGGCACTGCAAAAACTACATAATCCAACTTGTATTAAGCTCAGACTTGCAACAGGCTTGCACTCTGAGGGGTAAACCCAAGTATGTTTGAAAATTTCATCAGCAATGCTTGCAAGAGAGAACAAAGAATTGTTCAAATGAGTCATAACATCTTGCTCTACATGTTAGCACTGTGGCTTCATTAAACCAGAAAGGCAGGTTTCTACTGGCTAAAGAAAATGACAGGCACAACAAAAAGGAGAGATCTAATTTAGTTGTATTATTTCCATCAAAAAGAAACAGCTTCTTTAAAAACAGTATAGTGCTATACTTAAATGTATTCACATTACATGCATGAAGTCAGCAGGAATTGCTTTTCCACACTGCTCCTTGTTTTAAATCCCCCGTGATTTTTTTCTGCTTTATATTTGGCATTTTTGTGTGTTTGTTTGTAATTTTTTCCTCTGTATTGTACCCTTTGTACTGACTCGTGTTGTAGCACTGCAAGCCAAATCAGATCCATGCTCAACATTAGATGAATTTAAAGAGAATGCAAGATGCACATCAGTGTCTGTCCCAGAGGAAAGCAATGTAGGCCCTGAAGCCTTTATTTACTAAAAACAAAATAAAGCACAACATTGTAACATCATCTTTATTAGTTCAAGCACCCACTGTAAACCTTTCTCCTAAAAGTAATTCAACCCATGGAGTCTAACTCTTATCCTCATAAATGCTGGGGAAGATGCAGATGAGCTCAAGTCCTTACAAGAAAGCTTAAAATTTCATTTCTACACAGCTGTTGTTTTCTGATGTGTCTACCTTTCCCCCGCCACTATTAAGTCTTTTGGAAAGCCACAGCTGATGCCAAATTAATTACTCTGCTTATATACTGGCACAAGGTAAGAACAGAGAAGAGGAGAAGGTTTCTCATGAGGAACAAGGAAGTTTATGAGTGCAGGGAGGTAGCTATGAAGCACGATGCTCAACTGCATTGGGAGATTCAAAAACACCAATGAACCATCCCCAGGCTTCCCTACTGGTATGAGACTTCTGTGCAGGAAGTGCATGTGAGCTGCACCATGCACTAGGAAGCAGCTGCTGCCCATGCAGTACACCCTGTGCTTGCAAGCGTGGAGACAAGTAAAGCACAGGGCAACACTGGGCCACACAGAACAAAATGTAGTAGTTTGCCTTAATTGAAGGTTTCTAAGAAGAAATTCAAATGTTGTATAAAAGCAGCCTATGATCACACAACTTAGGAGGAGTAAGGTCCCTACTGTTCCTGGTAAGCACATCAAGGAAACAAGCATTACTCGGAGATCATCATTCTTGCTCGTTCAGGTATATTTTTCCCTGTTCCCCAAGTTAAGAAAAGACCAAACAACAACAGTCTGCCCTCACCTTACATCTATAAAAGGCAAGCCACAGGGCTCTAGAATCCAAGTTCTTGGTGGTCACCAGCACTGAATAAGGACCCCACTTCCACAGGGCAGTCAACCCGCCAGGCCTCTGTTTGTACAATGCATGTTTGAGCAGAGAATGTATTTAAATTAACAATTTTTAATATTTACAAATATTCAACTGGATGAAACAGCTTGACCTCAATTTGCAGCATGCATGTTCAGACTGAGAACATTTTAAATTAGTGTTATTATCTATGTGCATTCTCTCCCAAAAATATCACATAAGACTGCAGAAGCTGAGGATGTAACACAAGCAAGTGCAATAGCACCGTCTGTCCTAAGTACACATCATATGAATGTACCACCTGAATTATAAAAATCCATTTCCATCTCCTCTCGTCTTTTACCGACAGCAGACAAATCAACTTGTATTCAGCTTTTTATTTCCTGAGAACACCTCACAAGTTTATAGATGCATGGATAGATTTCCCCATCTGAGCTCCTAGGAACCTGATACAGCACCTGCACCAGTTCTGAATGTTATCTGAGGCACTGATTTTTAAGATGTCGGCACACTGTTGTTTTTACTAACAGCAATCCAACTGACTCCACTTACAACAGGCCTTTCTAGAACAATGTCCAAAGCTACATCTTCCTTGCCCTTTCTGTGACAGTTTTTCATATCCCGAATTTACAGATACCTTACAAAATCTGTTTTAGTGGCTATTCCTTAACAGAGGTGAAAATTCCAAGTGGTAGAATCTCAAAATGGTTAAGCTTTTCCCCTTTAACTACTGCCTACAGTGCACTCAGATATCTGGTTACAGATAAGTAAGTATAAACTTACTTCATCGTGAAAAAAATACCCACAAAAAGTTCAAATAAATATTTACCAAAATATTTGGGTAACAGGAAACTACTTCAGCTCAGTTGACTTCTTTTCGGGAAATAGGCAAGCAATAAAACTTAGAGCAGCACAAGACTGTAACAGTACCCCAAGTACCACAAAAATTACTCAAAATTGTGTAGTGCCATCTCAGTTTAGTTTATACCATGGCATTTGTAATCCAAGGTAGTCAGCTTCAAATCATGCAGACATGAGACTGAGCCATGCCACCAGATAAACATAAGCAACAAAATTTCTACAGCTGTGCAATTTGTACACAAACATACACCATAAGGAGAAGTGCTCCAAGCAGCAATCAGGGCTCAGTGAAGTCAGCAAAGGGGTGTTAGAACAAGCAAGGTTAATGGAAAGACAGATAACTTTTGGAAATGTAATTCAAAACTTGAAAACACTTGAGAACAAACCAGGGGATGAAAGAATTGAGAGCAGCCCAGCCAGCAATGCGACCTCACAGCCTAGAAAGCCAACCAAATCCTGGGCTGCATCAGAAGAAGCGCAGCCAGCAGGGCAAGGGGGGTAAACCTACTCCTCTGCTCTGGTGAGATCTCACTTGGAGTACTGCATCCTCAGCGTATGAGAGAGACATAGACCTGGAGTACATCCAGAGCAGGACCACAAAAATGATCCAAGGGACATAACACCTCTCCTACAAGGACAGGTTGAGAGAGCTTAGGCTCTTTGGTGTGGTGAAGAGAAGGTTCTGAGGTGACTTGATAGCAGTCTTTCAGCACCTGACGGGGAGCTACAGGAAAGAAGGAGACGGACTCTTTAGCAGGTCTGTGGCAAGAGAACAAGGTGAAATGGTTTCAATCTTAAAGACGGTAGATTTAGGTTAAATATGAGGAAAAAGACTTTTACAGTGAGAGTGGTAAGGCTCTAGAACAGACTGCCTAGTGATGTGGTTGATGCCCTATCCTTGAATACTTTCAAGGTGAGGCAGGATAAGACCCTGGGCAACCTGATCTAGCTGTGGTGTCCCTGTTCATTGCAAGGGTACTGGACCAGATGGCTCACAGAGGTTCCTTCCATCTCTGAGGATTCTATAATTCTATAATTTATTTGGTAATTGCCGTCATTCAGTTCCTGATCTTGTGATCTGAGCTTAGAAAAGACTTAGACAAAGAGAGTGAATGATGCAAGGAAACACACAAAAATCAGTGTGGAATAACAGAAGTACAAGCCAGAGAGTAGCAGTAATAATTATTCCAAGGGACAGAGAAAGAGGTAATTTACACTTACAAGTCACTGCATGAAAACAATCAAGAATCAACACTGGCAGCAGGGCTGATGAAGGTGAGGATACCAAGTTTGGACTTTGCTTAGGATAAGAAAGAGTGAGAGGGTGGCTTGCTTTTTGGTCAGTCTTGAGCTTTGTACAAACAAGCTCCCAAAGGTATGCTACGCTCTGACAGTACAGCTATTCATACTAAATGAAAGAATTGCCAAAACAGAAGATTAACAAGATGTATGCTGCTCTTTTCTCCCATTCTTCTGGCTTCTAAGAAAAAGATGACAGAGCAGCAACAACAAAGCAATTCAAACAGTTTGAGCCAACTTGCTTATAACTAGAGTGCAGCTGCAGGACTGCTTGGTGAAACTATGGGAGAATGAGCACCTCCTCTCTAGTTTTTAACACCTTTTTTTTTTTCCTGAAAGCTTTTCAGTATTTACCAGCATTCCCCCTTGACAGTCTTACACTTCAAGCAGTTAATCAAAGTAAGCGACATGTTTAAATTGTTCATTCTGGTACTTTAAAACTGCAATGTATAACAAGCTTAATGTTCTCCATACAACACCTGATTTAACAGAAGCATTTACAGTGATGTCCACGTGAAAAAGTGAGCAATGTTAAAAGTGAGGCTTTGGTACCTGAGGTGCTCTCCTTGGGCCCCAAGGCAAAAATCACAAAAATTTTCAGATGTGGAATAGAACCACACATACCAGGAACAGCAAATTCAACTACAATATTTGCATTAAATCCCCAGGTTTTATTTTCTGTGTATACCGATAGAGCCAGCCTGAGTTCACGTAAAACAGAAAAAGTAAAAGAAACAATCCAAACAAGGATAAAAGGAAAAGGACCAAATCGAAAATGAAAGTGCTTCAAAATACATTCACTCCAGTGCAAGGCAAAATAAGCAACAAACATATTAAAAATGGCAAAAAAAAAAAAAAAAAAAAAAAAAAAAAAAAAAAAAAACACCACTACGTTTATGGGAAAAGTTTCAATGAATGGAAAAACATTTTGTAGATAGCACATCAAGACGATTAATAAGAAACCATGTTTGAAATTTGAAATAAACCTGTCAAAAAAATGAATCCAAGATCTTTTCTACATCAGGAGAAAACTCTGCCAAGGCTGTCCCAACATCAGCTCAGCCTAGAGGGAAGGCAAGCTGTGCACTGGAACCCTGCTGGGCAGAACAGCCAGGCTCAGGGCTTCCTGCATCAGACTCTGGAAAGACAGACAGTGCCTTCAACTCCCCAGTTCTGGAGCAAGAGCATGTCTCCACAGTTCTCTGCAACATTCCCTGCATGCAAACAGACACAGGGCCCTGCTGTTCTGTTCAGGATCTATCACTGCAGGGGAATCCTTAAAAAAATAAAAATAAAAAGAATTAAAAAATAAAAATAAAAATCCCAAACTGCCTATGAGAAGTGTCTGCATCATGAATCCACAGAATCATAAAACTGTTCTGGTTGGAAGTGACCTCTAGAGACTGAGTCCAACCCCCTGCTGAAGCAGGTTCTCTACAGTAGGTCACACAGAAAAGCATTCAGACAGGCCTCCAACTGGACTCTCTGCCACTGATCATGACCCTCTCAGCACTGCCAGTCAGCCAGTTCTCAAACCAACTCAATGTCCACTCACCCATCCCATACTTCCTAAGCTTCGTTATATAATGATGTGTGAGACAGTGTCAAATGTCTTGCTGAAGTCAAAGCACACAACATCCACTGCTCTCTCCATTTACCACCGTGCCACGACATCATAGAAGACTACTGGACTGGTCAAGTATGATTCCCCTCCTCTTGTTGAAATCCTTGTTCACTATTCTTGATAACTTTCTCTCCCATTTGCTTGGAGATGAAATCCAGAATAAGCTGTTCAATCACCCTTCCAGGAATGGAGGTAAGGCTGACTAGCCTGTAGTTGACAATATCACTCCTGTTGCCCTTTCTGAATGTGCATGTGCTCATTTTCTGCCTCACAACACGCTTGCAGAGCACTTCTGTAGCATCTCTAATTGAGTCATGAGAGCACTTGCCTGTCAGAAAGACACACTGGTGTTTTCATTTGCTGCTCTCCTGCAGTTTAATCAAGGTTTTTCTTTCCACATGTCAATTGCAAACTGAAGGTTCAGTGCTGAATTCCAGGGAGTCAACACTGCAGCCAACTGACTACTTTTTAAGTTGTATTTAACATGTAATTTGTACACAAAAATGCTTATTTTCAGCATGTGTTTGAACAGGATTCACATGTGTCTTAACATAATTTCATTAAAATACACAGATTTTTATTTATTTAAAAGTTTTGCTTGGGGGAATGTAGCAAGATCATAGTCAGAAAGATTTTTTAAGACTAAAATAATTGTCACTATTTAAAAGTTTTATTTCCAACTTGATGCAGCTGCACTTCTCATTTCAAGGAATACTAGTAATTTACGTACTACTGCAATACTAATAGAAGGCTGATGGTTACATTTGTTATCCTAAAAAATTGCATTACTTTTCTATAAAGCTTTTGTAATTCAACTGCTAAAATGCTTCCTGTTAAATTGATCTGGATCTAATTAGAGTTAACTCTTCTTGAAATTTGTCACAAAATGGAAATTAGTTTGAAAAACAAAGACTGAAATTTAAGAGAACTTTTTCCTAAAATCACTATTCTTCTGAATACAGTGGAAGACATTTTGCTCTGGAACTGGATTTCTATGTTTAGAAGCAAATTCAGACCACAAAATAGTTAGATAAATAAATAACAACCATGTTTGCATCGGGATAAGAATAATTTATTCATTAGCAGAATGTAATGGCTGCTAATGGAGTAACTCTACACTCATTCATTCTCTGTTGCCCCTTCTCAAATTGCCAGTTGTCCTGAACAGTTACTGTCCACTGACACATGCTGCACAAGGTCATATTACCATTTCAGTGGTACTGGGCTGCATTCAACTTTAACAACCTCGACTGAAACAAAGCAAAACAAAACAAAACCGCTCCATGGGAAAGGAAGGACTCCGACAGTCCTGCGAATGCAGCAGAATGTAAATGCCACACCTGGTGGCACAGCCTCTCGCTGCTCTTTACTGCCAGACAAGTCTCCTTGCTCCTCACAGCAAGGGCGCCTCACCGCCTGATTCACCGCAGATTTCAGCTCTGCATATTAAGATGCACCAAAATTCAAGCCCTGAATTTTGAAGAATGACATCCCTGCACACCAAAACAAAACAACACAACAAACAAAGCACCGAAGTCAAAAGGTGGCATATACATTTAAGGGAAAAAAAAAAAAAAAATAGCAACCTGCAGACTATCCATCCAGGCTCTTGCAGGCACATTGGTGCTACCACCAGTTTTTCTTTTCACCACATTGATCATTCTGCAATAAACATCTTCACTCCCTCTTGCCAGTCTAGCCCTTGGCCCCCACAAGGATCAGGCCAGGATATTTTCCCATAGTGCTGTTCTTTGGGATGAGTAGCAGATACGCAGAAGTTGCTTTGACAGCCAAACAGTTTTTTCATTGCCTCTCTCTTGGGAATTGTTTTGAATGAAGCTTTGTAAAACAACAGAAATTAAAACTTGGTGGCAGGTTTACCAACATGTAGATCAAGCAATGTCAGAAATGCTTGCTTGCAAACTTCTCACTAATAAATTTTCATTCAGAAAGATCCCCCAAGATTCTCAGACTGAACTTACAGGTATTTCCTCAAGCTTCACAAAGAAGTTAGGATTGTACTGGATGAGGTTCTGAGTGTGGAGCACTAGTGACAACCCAGATTTCATATGCAGTACTTCACCACTGAAACACTGCAAAATGTATTATTCTACCCACTCTGAAGGGAAGCTACAGCGCATTTTAGGCAGCCTTGTTCCCACTGTATCATACATTCCTTTTCCCTTTTAGGAATTAAACTTTTCAAAGGGTAACATGATCATAATTCCAGTTATGCAGATATGGAAACTTCATCTGTTCCCTGAAACTGTTGATATATTTTGAAGCATCTTTATATGCTCCCAGAACATTGTATATACATAAGAACACAAATCTGAATGCTAATGTACAAGAAATAGTAGGTCAGTGTTCAACCAGTCAAGGTAGCTCAGCTATTAATACCAAATCCACATTGGAAGTTTACAGCACACAACACCACAGACTGCCTTCTGAAATACCTTTGTATCATTATTGCTAGATCTGTTATACCTTGGCTTTGAAATCTATTCCTAGATAACATTTTTTGTTTTGATTTGAAATGTAGAAATTGAATATCTTAGATAAATATGGTAGCTGCCTATTTGAATTAGCATAAATATTCTACATGTTGAAGAAAAAAAGGAAAAACAAACCCACACTTAATCAGCGCTAATGCAATACACCCCCATGGAAGAGAGTACAAACACCATAAATATATATATTATATATATATATATATATCTGCAATACCAGATACATTTCTTTCCTTTTGACACACTATCAATAACACAAGTATATTAATAGCACAGAGAATAATAATATCACAAATTTACAGAACCAAACCTTTCTTTACACCTAGTATAACACCAGAGAATATGCCTATTCATTAGCAAAATGTTCATAGAGATGTAAGCAGTTAATCCTCCAACGCCTACAGTCTACGTTTTGTGACTAAGGAAAAATGCATCCATCCAGCGCCTTCATTATCAGACCCAAGAGGTTAGCTAATAAAATGCCTCAGGCATGCTATCCTTTGCTAATGGGCATGATTATTTGTAGTACTCCATGAGTGCTCATACATCTCACTTCAGAAAGGTTTTAAAACCTTTGAAAAAAAGCTTTTTGAATACATACATTAATTAAACTACAAATAAATTTTGAATTAGGAAAAAAAAAAAAAAAAACCTACTTGTTAAACCAGAAGAAAAAAAAAAAAGATACGTATGGAATTTACCAATCATGCAAAAATAACTCTGTGAGCTTTTCACTTGTAGGAATTTTTAAGAATTAGCATGAAAACCCTATCCTGTTTAAATCACTATGAATTTTATCACTGATTTCGGCTAAGATAACTTTAAAGTTTTGAATACGATTTCTACTACTTATACTACAACACTTAGGACAAAAGAAGTCAAGCTTCAGCCTCCAATCTGCCTAAGGCCATTAACCGCTAACAATGGAGCTGACTGACTCATCAGCTCAATCACCTCTGTTTGAACAAAAAAACTTCCAACTTCCTTCCAATAATTTAGCAATGTCACAACTGGAGTTTAATTAAAGCAAAATAAATTATGAAACCAAAGACTGATAGAAAAACCTTTTCAGTTTAATCCATAAACTTGCAGGTAGGCCACTAGTGCGCAGTCAGGACTGTACCTCAGCATATCTCTACTGCTGCTGCAATTGCATTCTGCCAGAGAGCATTAGGCAAACCTCAAATGATTGTGCTTTACAGTAAGCTACTGTGAAGTACTGGAAATGCCCAGTGCAATTCTTTCACTGCAAGCCAATCACACTATGTTCTGTGGACAAGACTGTTAAATTTCAAAAAGAAAATCGCTGCTTTTGTTTTCAGTTTGCTTGAAGTGTACTAGGCTCTCTTTCTTTTTTGAAGCCAACAAGGTTACTCACATACATGCTGAACACATGACTTCTGACAGCCTTACTTCTGTTTACGTCAAATACAGCTTACTGTGTGATTTTTACTTGATCGTATTCATACTGAAAAACAAAGGCAAAAAACCTGCTCTTCAGCAGGATGCAGCAATCCACACCAGCTTAATATCCACTTACACCACAGTAAGGATTTGTCCCAGCACCACTGGGGACAATGGGCTCTGTTTCCAATCCACCAGGGTGTACTGCTGTGCCTCAGCTCCAGAAAACAATCACGCAATATGAAATGCCCACAGAATGAATGTGCCCAAATGTAAGTCTTACTGAATACGGCAGTTTTAACAAATCTAGCTACTTCTCAAACAGGTGGCACACCTTCCCTATACTCCCTGTGTTGAAGAAATGATAAATTACAGCCTTCTCAAATGAGACTGTTAGGCTATGACAGTCTGACCAATACTGAAGCAGACAATTTTCACAGAGTACTAGTTACACTGGAGGATGATGAGTTAACCAAGCAAAAGCATGGCCCTCTTCCAAGGCACATAATATATTCAGTTATGCAAAATGTCTGAGATTTTACAAGAAAGTTAACTGAAAGTTGACTGATTAACTTATGACAACAGCTTTCTTTGCTAAGAGGTGATTTTCCAGGACAGGAGAAACTACAGCTCACTAGTCTGAGCATCAGTAAAATATCTGGTTTAGTATTATATAAGAAGTTATTTATTAAATTGGATGAAGCATGATTCAGTAAAGGAGCTCTAGAACAGCCAAGAAGCTGACTAAACAAACAAATGACAGTAAACTTTTCATTTTTTAAGGGAGAAAATGTCACTTTGCACTTTTTAATTGCAGAAATGCCAAAACAAATAACAGTATAAAACTATAAGGTTTAAAAAAAAAAAAAAAAAGAAAAAAAAGAAAAAAGAAAAAAGTCAGACACTTTACAGGAAGAAAACTACATGGAGGACAGCATCCATAGAAATGAACTATGAATGAGTACGGACACCCCTGTACCTGATTTTGACGCATTTTGTAAATCTTATTCCACATGCAGAAAATATTCTAGAAACATATGTACCTGATACCAATACATACAGTGAAAAAAAGTAGGAAATAATAAGCATTGGAAGGGGTTCTGCAAAATTCTCACCTATCAGGAGCCAATAGGCAGTATCAGTACTTCCTTTTTTTTTCCTTAATTAAAAAGTTTTATAGTCATAAACTTACAATTCCAATACATTGAAATATTAGGTATCCAAATGCAATTTTAACTTTCAAGGTATAAATACTGAAAATACTTTTTGAAAAGTGTATTTATTTAAGTACGACAACGTAGTTAAAACTGCGTGCATATTCAATGAAGTCTACACCTACAGAAGGACTTTATACTCATTTTTATGCTGCATATATCTTTAATTTTATATACAAAAAGGAAAGCAGGAGTTCAAGAAAGTTAACCAAAGCAAATTAAGTTTTATCTAAACTTCAGTAACATCTTCTATTGTTAACCAGCAAGACTGTTGAAGAGCAAACACCTCAAAAGATAGGTTATACATATAAAGTTGGTTACAGCATTAATCTCTGTTCACCTTTTGCACCATTTCCAGAAATGTTACCTCTGAGGAGTTGTTGAAGAGAGCAGTTAGAAAGGTCTGGGCCAGTAATCCTTGTCATGCACCCCTTTAAATAATTATTAACAGAAGTTGCTTAGTTCAAGCAGCCCCCTTTCAATAAATTACTATGCCTTCAACAGACCTGCTTTGAAACAATGTCACCAGAATCACAATGACCCGCACAGAAGCCTTTTTAAGCACAATACAATCTGATAGCTTGGCATTAATTATAACACAGATGACTGACTCTATAATTCTTACATTTACTTCTGTATTTAGTGTTTTTATTCAAACCAATTTAGCTATACATACAACCATGAACTATTACTATTCAAAACAGAAAACCGTTTGGACAGCTTAAATAGGCCTAGCTGTAACCACCCCTATTGTAAAAGAACAAAGCTTTGACTTTCCTCTGGGAAAGGCAATGCCATGCTGAATTTGCTTAAATTTACTAACTTGCTGAGGAAAGCAAACCAGTCCCAACAGAAAACAGAAATCACTCTTTCTCTCTTGGCAATCATTGCTTAAGTATTGGCAAAATAATAGCAATTAAAAAAACAAAAACAACAACAACAACAAAAACCCACCTCTGTTATTATATACAGGAAATATGTTAGGATTTAGCACTGATCAGCTGCTGCTAGTCGTGCAATTTATGGTACCTATGGTAGATCCAGATTTGCTGTTTTGGAATCTGTGGATCATCATACTGTGGATGATGAAACAGACCTCCCTCAGATACACCGTTTGTTGAAAGACAGACTTCTTATCACAGATTTGTAGCTCACACATTTCACTGCCAAATCTGAGGATACATCAACTTTCCTTGAAGCTAAGATTCTTCTTTATATCTCACTTATAAGAAAGGGAGTATTTGAAAAACACTAAGTTGAATAGCAATACTAAGGCAGATTAAAAATATTGCATCATCACAGTGTGATGCATCACACACCAGCCGTGTGCTCTAGCAGCTTGGAGAGCAAATGGTATCCTGGGTTCCAACAAGAGAGGGGTGGCCAGCAGGGACAGGGAGGTGATTGTCCCTCTCTGGTCTGCCCTTGTGAGGCCCCATCCAGAGTACTGTGTCCAGGCCTGGGGTTCCCAATACAAGAAAGACAGGGAGCTGCTGGAGTGAGTCCAGAGGAAGCCACAAAGATTATCAGAGGGTTGGAGCACCTCCTCTACGAAGAAATGCTGATGGAGCTGGGCTTGTTCAGCCTGGAGAAGAGAAGACTGTGGGGTGACCTCATTGCAGCCGTTCAGTACCTAAAGGGAGGGAGAATCAACTCTCCGACAGAGTAGATAATAGCAGAACAAGGGAAAATGGTTTTAAGTTGAATAAGGGAAGATTTAGGTTGGATGTCCAGGGGAAGTTCTTTACTATGAGAGTGATGAGGTGCTGGAACAGGCTGCCCAGTTGTGGATACCTCATCCCTGGAGGTGTTCAAGGCCAGGTTGCATGGGGCCCTGGGCAGCCTGGTCTAGTATTGGTTATGGAGGTTGGTGGCCCTGCCTGTGCAAGGGGGATGGAGCTTCATGATGCTTGAGGTCCCTTCCAACCCAAGCCATTCTATGATTCTATGATCACACTTCATAAGTCACCTGCAAAACAACAATTAGAAGTAATTTAATTATTTTATTCTCCCAATAACTTTTTTTTTTCTTTTTTCTTTTTTTTAAAAACCTGGTTGGTCCAAGGGAAGGGTTTTTCTCTGAGTTCTAACAAACAAGGCAATTTTCGAGGGTTGGCTTAGTGGATATGTGCTAGGTAACAATTGCTTAAATTTAGCATTTAAAAGGAACATTTCTCTTAAGATAGAGTGACCCTTACAGCTTTATAATTCCTGATTTTCAGGAAACATTTCCAATACTTTTTAATATAACATTTTATGCAGAAAAATGTACGAAAATCCTTCCAAGCTTTCATAATTTCAGCACCCAAGTATCATGCTAACCTCCGAGCATGAAACAGTATTGCTTTTATAACCTATGCTAACTGATGTCTTCAGTTACACCTGTATACTGCTTTAAACAGGTGCAATCAATTAGCATTTAAGACATTTATGTTAATAAGGTATGAAAAAAAAAAAAATCTTTATTTTATTGGTCCTTCATTCGCTTGTTTCTATATATAAAGTTGTCCAGAGAAAAATAAGCCAAAATTTCAGCCCAAATCTGTGGTAGCACAGCCCCAGGCAGTGCTTTGGAAAGGAACAGAGATAATTGGGACCCCACACATATACACCAGCAAATCTTGATTTAAAGCTGTTGCATTAGGCTCTGGTCCGATCTCTTTATAAAACCAGAGAACTGATTCAGGTCTCAATTGACAAATTACAGTGTGGATGCAAAGACTATGTGTTAGATGAAATCATACCATTTTCCACAGACAGGTTCCACAAAAGGAACACGTTTTAAATGTGAGAACTTGTTTCCCAATGTTTCAAATGACCCAGTTTAAGAATACAGAAAACTACCATTAACAGTGACCATTAGCACTGTTGGCTCACTCAGCCATGCAGTAACACGCTTAACTATTCCAATGCCATTGTCTCATTCAGACCTCCCAAAGACCTAGAAACCCAGCTAAGGAGGTCTATGAGACAGGCGTCTTGCCAGCAACACCTCAAGATGCACGAATCCTCTACATCTTCCACTCGGACTCAATGACACTAGCAGGTCTTAGAACTACCCCGAGGCTGAGGAATACACACAAAACCTGGCGTGTGCATGAGGAGCCAGTTGCCTCTGGCAGGGGAAACTGAAGCTGGTAACAACTGGGGATGCCAGCAGCCCAGTGGAAGATTCCATTGCAAGCAGGGAAGCAGCAAATCTCAGAATTAACGTCCAACATTTAGAAGTTTGACTTAAGGCAGTGCTTGCACCATCCATCCAGAAGGTTTAAGAGAAAAATTCTAGGTCATTTTTAAATGCTTTAAGCAGAAACAAAATCTTGACTGAGTAAGGAGCCAAACACGTGTCAGGCCTTATTCAGCTAAGCCCTGGAATTCATTTCAAAATGCAACCTCCACTCTGATATGTGACACAGTATTATTTAAAGATATGGAAAGACACTGCTCTGTAGAACATGAAAGAAATAAGTTTCACAAATGTCTGCATCACATACCACACTGCAACTGAGATGTTTTCATGCCTGATAAAAGGCATGAAACAACAAAAAAAAAAAAGATCATTTTTAAAACATTTCAAAGCATTTTTGAATTACAAACAGTAGGAGAAAACAAAATGCTACAACTCGGACAACTTCAGAAGGAAACTAATAGTACACCATATCCATAGCCAAGTACTTCTACAAATGTAACATTTTAATTTCCATTTATTGCTATTTCTGGATATGAGCAATTTACAATAACATATTACCTTTCCAGTTCAAGGTAACAAGACATGTTTCTTTATGAAAAACTTTATCTTTTGGTGGGCTGAGCTTGTCTGGCTGGCACCAGCTCTCTCACTCCCCCTTCTCAACAGGACAGGAGGAGGAAATAAGATGAAAAGCTCGTGGGTCAGGTAAGGATAGGGAGATCACTCACCGACTGCTGTCATGGGTAAAACTTACTGCCAACTAAAAATAGAGTAGTATGCTGGGAAATAAAAACAAACCTAAAACTTGTTCCCTCAGACCTCCAAGCTTTCACCCCAGGCTCAACTTCACACTTTCATCACTCCTCCACCTCCTTACAGGCAGTGCAGGTAAGAGGGAATGGGGGTACAACTCTCTGTTGTTCTATCCTGCTCCACCCTGGGTATCTCCTGGGCTGCAGGGAGCTTCTGCTCTGTGTCTGGGGCACCTCCTGCCCTCCTCCTGCCCTGACCCTGGTGCATGCATGGCTGCATCTCTCTTCCCCGCCCCCACTACTACTCTGCCTTACAATTGCCAGGCAGTGTTTCTGCCCTTCCCTAAACCCATCTCCGTGAGCACCCAGCCGTGGCAGCTGGGCTCAGCCACGGCCTGTGCTGAGTCCACTGCAGCAACTGACACAGGGGGTAGCCGCTGGCCTCTTCCCACAGAGCCCACCATGGCAGTCCCTGGCTCACAGCACCTTGCTGCATAAACAAAGCACAGTTTTACAAACAAAGAACAGAATATGGCATTGGGATCATGACAATACAGTCAAACAATGATGTGACTGTGGGAGAACGGCTGTGTTTAGAGATTTCATAACATTCAGCTCAAGCTCCAGAAATTTCGTATGTACCACTTCCTTTCCCAGTATAATTAACCACAGGCAGGGAAAATAAATAAATAAATAAATAAATAAATAATCAATCCCTTACTTCCTTTGTATAAAATGAATGGACATTATAGTTGGTCTGTTTTTTCCCCCCCACACACACACTCAAAATCAGGAGGTTGAGCTGAAGAAGCATATCTAGCTCCTGCAATCATAATTATTCAAGATGTGGTGAAAAATGTAAGTCTTGTCATTTGGAAGTGACAAAAAAAAAAGGGGGGGGTGAAATATTCACTGTGTTGGAAAGTGACTGAAGTAGTCATTTAGTAAACACCTCCAAGTCTCAACACAAGGAATGCATCTGAAAGACGGCTGTTTAACAACAAAAGTCAGAGCGAGGTCATATATGCAAAAGAGATCTATGCAAATTTACATTAAACAAAAATTCACAGTTAAGATATTAAAAAAAAAAAAAAAAAAAAAAAAAAAAAAAAAAGCTGGTGATGTGATGATCCTTAATTTGAAGTCTTAAATTCTCATCAGTGCCTTCTTAACAACTGAGCAGAAGCCATAGGACAAGCAGTACCGCTTTTATTTCAGTTAGCGCTGAGTAATGAAGACAATACTACCAACAGCATGTCATCCTAAAATGAAGCCTCTCCTGCACTTCCAGCAGAGGATAACTGGCTGGCTATGAATATGTTTCAAGTATATACATTCCCCAGACTGGATATTTAACACATTTCCAGTTTCTGTAGACCACTGTCACCTGCATTTCTCTGCCTAACCAGCTGCCAGCAGCAGTAACAAAAAATCTCTTGAATTCTTGCCCTGCTCACGGACACCAAAACTACACCAAGCTGCACAACTTACTTCTGTGACAGCATTTCCCAGGGTATGTCATCCACCTATGGATTTTATGCTCTGCTCATACCAACACAGATGACTTCCACCACTCACTACTTCCCTTGCATATTAAGGTCCTCTTCCTTCACAGTCACTCACATTCCTGTGCCTCTCTAACTTTTTCTGCACTCTCTTTCCTCGGTGTCCACAGCACAGCAGAACCCACCATATGCCATTCTCCCACTCGGTGCCGCTCACCAATCCAAGCCCACTTCTTCCCAGCTGTGCTCAAATTCTAAGCATTCACTTCATGTTGTATGTACTCATGGAAGCAGAAGGCCATGCCAGGAAAAATGCAAGTAAAACTGGCGGAGGGAAGGGGAAAAATACACACAACATGCTCTCCTAAACACATCGTTAGCCAAAGCAGAACTCAGCTATTCTGTTTCTCCTGGATTAAGCCCCACTTCACACACATGACCACTGACATCCCACATCACTACTCACTTCTATTTCCCCGCTTCCTACAAGAAGGTAGCTCTAGTGAGGCTCAGACTCTCCATGGTTCTGAACAGCAACACCAAGCATACAGAGGGACATTAACAATGAAAGTGAGGGAACAAATTATTTATCAGGAGAGAAGGATGCAACAGTAAAGCCACAGACTTATTTAGTGGAGGAGTTAATTTCTTGTTTTTGTCCAGAAGAGGTGAAAGTGTTACCAACTACAAAAACTGTACTTCCTCTGGGTCTAAGCACTACCCAATATGGTGCCTCAGCAAATCTTGTGATGCATTTATGTTCTCACTGCATTAAAAAGCAGAACCACCTTTAGAAATTTATGTGGGTATGCTAAATCTTACAGAAAACATATTCTAAACGTTGTGTTTTATGTCAGAGCTATACTACATAATTTCACACCGAGATGATGCATGATTACTCAGTAAATATAGTAGGACACTTCAACCCGTCTCTCCTACTTTGAAAACACAGAAGGAAGAGTATTACCAACATACTACATCCCTTTAGCAATGTTCAGGATTTATTCTCAGCAAAGCCATTTTTTTATAGCAGGAAAGCAGTGCTGTACTGAAATGTTGATGAATAAAAACGTTACCGGACCATCAAATGAACAGGAACAATGTGAAAATTATTTTTATATTCAACAGCTACTGCAACATGACAGCAGTGCCCCCAGAAAAAAGAAAAAAAAAGAAAAAAAGAAAAAAAAAAAGAAAAAAAAAACAAACACAATTTCATTTCAGGTATAAAAGAACATTCCACTGTATTTTGTCTGAAAGAAGACAAAGCCTCCTCCTTCACAGTGATGGGTGCATTGAGGTTTGGGTTGTTTTAATTGTTGTTGCTCTGTTGTGTTTGTTTGTTTTTCCAGACTGGCACAATCTGTCAGGAAACAAAAAAAAAAAAACGCACGCACAAGGAAACACACATGGATCTTCTTTCTATGGCTGTTGCCAAAAGAATGACAGAATTCCTTAGATAAAACAAAAGCCAAGGAAAAAGGCCTTGGAACTGATCGTCTTGGATTTTATCCTGTCGGGCTTATTTTTACTTCTCTTACACTTCTGCATCCACACGCTACCAGAACCTGCAAATGGCAAGTTCACGGTTATCTTCATAGCTGGGCATAACTAATCTGAGTTTTCCAAGTGTCCCGCTTTGATTTACATACGTGAGACAGAAAGGTGTCAACATGTCATGATTGGTTTGAGCTGCACCAAAAATGGATCGTGGACACCTAAAAGCACCCCTCATTCCATTCCTCACAAAGACAAGAAAGATCAGGTTTGAGCAGATAGGAATGCAAGGGGGAAGGAATATTACAGAAAAAAATAAAATAAACCTGGTCTCTCAGGAATGACGGAGGCAATGGGATATGAAGAAATGTTTTCTGTGATTGCCAGAGCAGAGAGGAAAGGCAGCCCTGGGGACAGGGGGGCTCTGGGCTGGGAGCGCATAGTGCTGGCATTGCTACTGCAAGAGATCCCTCAGACCCAGCCCATCAAATGCGTACCATCAGCACAGGCAGGGAGCATCCTGAACTGGGCCATGAGCAGAGGCATTATTTATTTTTTAAAACAAACTGAACCACTGAAAGGAAAATGGATTTTGTTTCAAAAATTAATCAAAACAAATTGTACAAATGTTAACTGGATTTGCGAAAAGGGAGGGCTCTGTTAATT